>NC_057808.1:41616452-41818228 GCF_018294505.1 Triticum aestivum
GCGGGAGGAGAGTCGGCGTGGGGGTCGGGGCGGCCGGCGGGGGAGGAGGCCGACGCGAGGGAGGGCGGCTGGAGGGGAGGAGGGCCGGCGCGGACGAGGGCGGCCGACGCAGGGAGGAGGGCCGGCGCGGGGGGCGGCAGCGTGCAGGGGTCGATAGCGGCGCGCGGGGGATTGAGGGAGGAGTGTGGAGTGTGAGTGAGCTGAGTGATGAGGCCGGGGGGCGCGCGGGGGAGGGAGTGGGCTTTACAGCAGCGCGGGTTATGGGCCAGAGCTACTGCTAAGCCCACTAGCTGTAGCGCCGGCGCAAGTCACACGCTATAGCTAAGTGGCCTGCCCTTTTGGCCCCGGCGGCCCGCTAAACAGCAGCGCGACCCGAGCCAACCAGCGCTGCTACTATTCAGTAGCAGTAGCGCCCGTTTTGGCCGGTGCTACTGGTAAATACCAGTAGCGTGGGCGACCTAACAGGCACTACTGCTAAAATTCTATGTATAAGCATTTTCCTAGTAGTGGCATACGGTAGAAAGCACCGTATATGAGTAAGATGACAAGTTAGATGACCTGAAACACGTATTTTTCAAGTTTGTGCACCAAACTGATGTCGCGTGCAAGTTCTATGACTCTGGTGTATTGAAAGGATCGATATAGTTGACTAGAGGGGGGGGGGTGAATAGGCAACTAACAATTTTTAGCTTTTCTTTATCAAATTAAACTTTGCATCAAAGTAGGTTGTCTAGATATGCAACTAGGTGACCAACCTATATTTGCAACAACAATAAGCACACAAGCAAGCAAGGGATATAACATAAATAAACTTGTACAAGTAAAGGCACGAGATAACCAAGAGTGGAGCCGGTGAAGACAAGGATGTGTTACCGAAGCTCCTTCCTTTTGAAGGGAAGTACGTCTCCGTTGGAGCAGTGTGGAGGCACAATGCTCCCCAAGAAGCCACTAGGGCCACCGTATTCTCCTCACGCCCTCACACAACGCGAGATGCCGTGATTCCACTATTGGTGCCCTTGGAGGCGGCGACCGAACCTTTACAAACAAGGTTGGGGCTATCTCCACAACTTAATTGGAGGCTCCCAACGACACCACAAAGCTTCACCACAATGGAATATGGCTCCGCGGTGACCTCAACCGTCTAGGGTGCTCAAACACCCAAGAGTAACAAGATCTGCAAGGGATTAGTGGGGGGATCAAATTTTTCTTGGTGGAAGTGTAGATCGGGGCCTTCTCAACCAATCCCTAGAAAATCAACAAGTTTGATTGGCTAGGGAGAGAGATCGGGCGGAAATGGAGCTTGGAGCAACAATGGAGCTTAGGGATGGAAGTGGTGGTCAACTCGGAGAAGAAGACACCCCTTATATAGTGGAAGAACAAATCCAACCGTTATCCACCAACTCAACCTGTGAAGCACGGTACTACCGCGCCGGGGACGCGGTACTACCGCAAGGGCACACGGTACTACCTCAAGGCACTGCAGTAGTACCGCCCATGCAGCAGTATCCAAACTAGCCCTGAAGCGATGAGACAGAGGGCGTTAGAACCGCTGGCGCGCTACTACCGCTCCCCCTTGCGATACTACCGCAAGGCAGGGATAGACTAGATTTGGGAAGGCACAGACGTATAAAAATACATCCGTCGCAACTTCCGCTGAGTTGGGATCTATGCAAAAATCCGACACGGTAGTACCGTAAGCTAGGAGCGGTACTACCGCGCGGGGCGCGGATGTAAAAAATTACATCCGCCTCTACTGCCGCGCATGCTGCTGAGCCTGGCCAGAGCGCACGGTACTACCGTGCCCCTGACGCGGTACCACCGCGTAGGGCGCGGATGTAAAAAATTACATCCGCCCCTACTACCGCAAAAGCAATAGCGCCTGGCCTGAGGCCACAGTACTACCGCTCCAAGGAAGCGGTAGTACCGCGCCAAAGGCCGGTACTACCGCAAGGGCCCGCGGTACTACTGCTCCAAGGAGCAGTACTACCGCATGCCCCAGTTCAGCAACAAACACGACATTTTGCATAGACAAGAAAAGACGGAGGATGCTCCAAAGTGCCAAAGGAAAGGTGGTGCAAAAGGACTAGACGTGTACGTGATGATTCCACCCAAACTTTTCCAAAGCGGACCCCCTCTTAATAGTACGGCTTTCCTACGACTCCAATCCACCGAAAAGAAACATAGAGAAACGCCGTCTTCAATAGTATTCGAGGGGCACCAAATCGTCTTGTGCCTAGTCATGATATATCTGAAATACTCAATGCACATGATTAGTCTGCAAAAGCATTGTCATCAATCACCAAAACAACTAAGGGATAAAAATGCCCTTACGATCTCCCCCTTTTTGGTGGATTGATGACAATACGGGATTTGCACAAAGGGAGATAATATAGAACACGAGCAAACCCCACATCTCTAAAATATAGACGGGCTCCCCCTAGATGTGTGCTATCTAGATGAGTGCTTTGGACTGCACGACACACATACTAGGATCAACACTCCCCCTATATTTTATAGACAAAGCATATCTTGCAATAAAAAGGCTAACACTAAGAAAGATAATAACCGAGAGCATAAAGTAAAGATCACAAGATAGCATAAGCTCAATAAGGTACGCTTGAGTGCATATGTCTTACACCATATGATAGAAAGGTCTCACAAGCACAAACCAAACCAAAGCAAACGAAGTTCAACGGAGCGAAAGCAAAGCGACAAGACGAAACACGACACACGACACACGACTCGCAAACTCGCAAATCCTACACTCTCTCCCCCTTTGGCATTGAGACACCAAAAAGGCAGAGAGGACACCTACGACACAAGTGGTGGCTCAAGCTGAAGTGATCACTCGTCACGCTCCTCGTCAGACTCGGCAGCGGGGATAGGCTCCTCCTCAGACTCCGTCCACTGATACCCCTGCTTTGCCATCCATTCGGCCTCTGGAGTGATGTGCTTCTCAGATCCGCTGGAAATGTCCTCTCCAAAAGTCCTCAAGATCCTCTTGTCGCGGCGGCGACTCTTCTTGGAGGCAACGTGAGTCCGGTACTGCCCCTTTGCTTGCATGCAGAACATGGCCTTCATCTTGGCCTTCAGCTTCTTAGCCCATGAGGGCTCAGTAGAGGGAGGAGCATACCCAGCAGAGCTGTCCTCATCTGCGTCCTCCTCCTCAATCTCCTCCTCATCAACATCCATCCTAGCAGCCTCGGCCTCAGCACGAGTAGTAGTGTTGGCCCACTAGGTCTTGACACGGAGCTTGATGGGCTCATGACGAGTCCAGTCAGGAGCAAGAAACTCATCATCGGGATACAGCTTCTCCCAAGTCTTCGAGATCAACAGAAACATGTAAGGTCCATAGATGCGTACCTTACGGTTGAACACCGCAAACCAAAGATCGCACCACATGATATGTGAGACATCAAGTGGTTGCGTCTGAGAAAGGCGCGCCTCCTCACAAATGAGCATCATATCCACAAGATAGGCATGCACCTTGTCCTTGTCACCAATGAGGGGAAAGAGGGAGTTGCGGAAGATGCGATGCATGATGTCAAGGAATGAGTTCAGCACCCACGTCTTCTTGCCACTGGGAAGCAATGTCTCAACATAGTAGGGCTGAAGCTTGTTCTTGTTGGCTGACTCAGAATTGGCATGAGGGCGAACACCAACAGGCGTGTTGAGCCCCTCATCAGGAACCTGAAGCAAATCCATGAAGTCCTTCCACTTAGCAGTCATCAGTTGTCCATTGGTCATCCAGGTCATCTTCCGGTCCTCATCAGTATGGAAGTGGACCGAAGCAAAGAACTGAGCCACAATCTCAGGGTCAAAATCCAGGTGGAAAGAGATCACATCCTCAATGCCAAACTGCTCCACCAGATCCAAAGCCTCACCAAACTAGGCTCATGTCAATCTAGTGCACGTCCACATACATGTTCTGATTGGCCTTGATCACATCCAAATAAATGAGATTCTGCTGCTTGGTCCAGAACAGATCATTCCCTCTGAAGTTGGCACGAGGATTCACATAAGGGTTGATCCTCCTTCGAGTGACAAACTCAGCCAGTGGTATCTCATCCATGCCCATGGAGGGCTCCTTGTTCTTGGTGGCAGTGGTCTTGTCCTGCGTTGGGGGGCATTGGAGCCCTCTGGAGCTTCATCTTGGTTGCGCAAACGCTTGGAGCCCGTGTCACAGCTGGGATTGGAACGGAGAGCAGGGGCACCGGAGCCACCACCTATGACACAACACACAAAACACGCAAGAGAAGCGAGAAGGATCAATGCAAAGACCACAACAAAACAGGTGAAACAAGTAGAACTCACACTTGGTAATTGCCACTTGGGAGATTTGACAACAGCGGTAGTACCGCAAGGGTGCGCTGTACTAAAATTTTAGTGCTGCTCCTAGCCACGGTAGTACCGCGCCAGGGTGGCATGGTAGTACCGTGTCTCGGAGCGGCAGTAGAATTTTAGTGCCGCGCCTCACGCGGTAGTACTGCTCCTGAGGAGCGGTAGTACCGTACGAGCGGTAGTACTGCACCGGAGATGCGGTAGTACCGCACGGTGTCAGATCCGAATCCTCAACTGGATCGGAGCACAACCGTGACAATGAAGCGGTACTACGGTTGATCAAATCTACCATGGGGCAACATATCAAGTACCATCTCTACGCATTACTACTCTCCTACATCCTACTCTTGCGAAGATTTGGCCTAAAATCTCAAGAATAACATGCATCTCCCCAAAAACCTAAAAGCGAAAGAACGAACCAAAGAGAGAGGGATTTGGGGAGAAACCTGATACGTCTCCGTCTTATCTATAATTTTTGATTGTTCCATGCCAATATTATTCAACTTTCATATACTTTTTGGCAACTTTTTATACTATTTTTGGGACTAACATATTGATCCAGTGCCCAGTGTCAGTTCCTGTTTGTTGCATGTTTTATGTTTCGCAGAATATCCATATCAAACGGAATCCAAACGGGATAAAAACGGACGGAGCTTATTTTTGGAATATTTGGGAAATTCCGGAAGAAAAATCCACGCGAGACGGTGCCCGAGGTGGCCACGAGGAAGGGGGCGCCCCTGCCCCCCTGGGCGCGCCCCTGACCATCGTGGGCCACCCGTAAGGCGGTTGATGCCCTTCTTCGGCCGCAAGAAAGCTAATTTTTGGTAAAAAATCACGGCGAAGGTTTCAGTCCAATCGGAGTTACGGATCTCCATATATATACGAAACGGTGAAAGGGCAGCAGAACAGAACGCAGAAACAGAGAGAGACAGAGAGACAGATCCAATCTGGGAGGGGCTCTCGCCCCTCCCACGCCATGGAGGCCAAGGACCAGAGGGGAAACCCTTCTCCCATCTAGGGAGGAGGTCAAGGAAGAAGAAGACGAAGGGGCCGGCCCCCTCTCCCCTTCTCTTCCGGTGGCGCCGGAACGCCGTCATGGCCATCATCATCACTGCAATCTTCACCAACAACTTCACCTCCATCATCACCAACTCTTCCCCCTCTATGCAGCGGTGTAACCTCTCTCTTACCCGCTGTAATCTTTACTTAAACATGGTGCTCAACGCTATATATTATTTCCCAATGATGTATGGCTATCCTGTGATGTTTGAGTAGATCCGTTTTGTCCTATGGGTTATTTGATGATCAAGATTGGTTTGAGTTGCATGTTTTATTATTGGTTTTGTCCTATGGTGCTCTCCGTGTCGCGCAAGCGCGAGGGATCCCCGCTGTAGGGTTTGCAATATGTTCATGATTTGCTTATGGTGGGTGGCGTGAGTGACAGAAGCACAGACCCGAGTAAGTAGGTTGTTTTCGTATGGGATAAAGAGGACTTGATGCTTTAATGCTATGGTTGGGTTTTACCTTAATGATCTTTAGTAGTTGCGGATGCTTGCTAGAGTTCCAATCATAAGTGCATATGATCCAAGTAGAGAAAGTATGTTAGCTTATGCCTCTCCCTCAAATAAAATTGCAATAATGATTACCGATCTAGTTATCGATTGCCTAGGGACAAATAACTTTCTCGTGACAAAAAGCTCTCTACTAAAACTAATTTAGTTGTGCCTTCATCTAAACAGCCCCTAGCTTTTATTTACGCGCTCTTTATTTTCTTGTAAACCTATCCAAAAACACCTACAAAGTACTTCTAGTTTCATACTTGTTTCCGGTAAAGCGAACGTCAAGCATGCGTAGAGTTGTATTGGTGGTCGATAGAACTTGAGGGAATATTTGTTCTACCTTTAGCTCCTCGTTGGGTTCGACACTCTTACTTATCGAAAACTGTTGCGATCCCCTATACTTGTGGGTTATCAAGACCTTTTTCTGGCGCCGTTGCCGGGGAGCAATAGCGTGGGGTGAAAATTCTCGTGTGTGCTTGTTTGCTTTATCACTAAGTAATTTTTATTTGCTGTTCTTAGTTGTTTTCTATCTTTAGTTATGGGTAGGAAACGCAAAATACCAAAAAAATTAGTTGTACCTACTGAACCATTGGTTGAAGAACCACTCAAAATCTATCACACTCCTGAAGCTTATTACTTGGATCATCTTCGATCCCTATGTGCTCGTGCTGAAACCCCAACTAGCTTAGTTGAGGGCAAATCTTTAGATGAGCATGCTTGTTATGTGCGACACCGAATATCTGAAAAAGGGAAAATTCTATTGGGTCAAATTCATCGTTTGCAATGCTATGCTTGGAATTTATGTTATATGTATGATCTTACTTGTTGTTCTGATAAACCTAAGAAACACCTTCCCTACCAATGTGAGTTTATTGATAATGGAATCTTATCTTCGTATGCTAAGGGTGTTTCTAGTTACTATGATAGTCAACAAATTGAAGAATTTGTTGCTTTTAAGGGTGCTTATGAAATTGCTTCTTTGATTGAAACGTATGGTGCTACTATTTACAAATCTGAAAATTTTGCCATACTTAAATATTGCTATGATAATTATGCTTCTAATGCTTATGTTGAACCATATATTGAGGATTACCCCGCTGTCCAAGAAGACACTAATATTTTGCAGGAGTCTATGGAAGAAGAAGTTGATGAAACTGTGAGCTCATTGGATGAAAAAGATGATGAGGAGAGCGAAGAACAAAAGGAGGAAGAGCGGATTAGCTACCTGTGCCCACCTTCTAATGAGAGTAAATCTTCAACTCATACATTGTTTAATTTCCCTTCGTGCTTACCGAAGGATGATTGCTATGATGATTGTTATGATCCCGTTGATTCTCTTGAAATATCCCTTTTTGATGATGCTGGCTATGCTTGTGGCCAAGATGCCAATATGAATTATGCTTATGGAGATGAACTTGCTATAGTTCCTTATGTTAAACATGAAATTGTTGCTATTGCACCCACACATGATAATCCTATTATCTTTTTGAATTCTCCCGATTATACTATATCGGAGAAGTTTGCTTTAATTAAGGATTATATTGACGGGTTGCCTTTTATCGTTGCACATGTTGATTTTGATAGATATAATATGCATGTGCTTGCTGCTCCTACTTGCAATTATTATGAGAGAGGAACTATATCTCCACCTCTCTATGTTTACCACACGATAAAATTGCAAGAAACTGTTTATACTATGCATTGGCCTTTACTATGTGTGCATGAACTGTTCTTTTATGACATGCCGATGCATAGGAAGAGAGTTAGACTTCGTCATTACATGATATATGTTACTTTGTTCTCACTACTAAATTACAAATCATTGCTAATTAAAATTGGCTTTGATATACCTTGGGATCCGGGTGGATTCACTACTTGAGCACTATATGCCTAGCTTAATGGCTTTAAAGAAAGTGCTGCCAGGGAGACAACCCAGAAGTTTTAGAGAGTCATTTATTTCTGTTGAGTGCTTTCATATAGTTTAAAAACAACAAAAATAGAGAGGGGAACCCAAAACTTTTCAAAAAGCAAAGTGAAAGTGAGAAAGACAAGCATTGTTGAAGTGGGAGAGCTCCTTGAACTTTGTTCATGCTCACGGCAACCTTGTGAATCTTGATTACAGAAACTTAAAAAAAAAATTATCCCCTTGTACAATTCCATTGTATTATAAAAATAATGTGCCAAGGATTGCCTTTAGGATGTTTACAATACTTGTTGGTTTGTACGGTGCAGGACAGAAACTTCGGCTGTAGTGCGCGATTTTTAATTTTTTACTGGAACGTCAAATGGTTCTGATTTTTTTGCAATGTCTTTCTATACAAATTTTTTATTTTTCCTAATTTTGGCAGAATTTTTCAAGTATCAGAAGTATGGTGAATGTTCAGATTATTACAGACTGTTCTGTTTTAGACAGATTCTGTTTTTGATGCATAGTTTGCTTGTTTTGATGAAACTATCAATTTATATCAGTGGATTAAGCCATGAAAAAGTTATATTACAGTAGACACAATGAAAAAACAAAATATGAATTGGTTTGCAACAGTACTTAGAGTAGTGATTTACTTTATTATACTAACGGATCTTACCGAGTTTTCTGTTGAAGTTTTGTGTGGATGAAGTGTTCGATGATCGAGAAGGTTTCGATGTGAGAAGAAGGAAGAGAGGCAAGAGCTTAAGCTTGGGGATGCCCAAGGCACCCCAAGTAAATATTCAAGGAGACTCAAGCGTCTAAGCTTGGGGATGCCCCGGAAGGCATCCCTTCTTTCTTCAACAAATATCGGTATGTTTTCGGATTCATTTCATTCATGTGATATGTGCAAATCTTGGAGCGTCTTTTGCATTTAGTTTTCACTTTTCTTTTATGCACCATTCTGGTATGAGATAGTCCTTGGTTGATTTATAGAATGCTCATTGCACTTCACCTATATCTTTTGAGTATGGCTTTATAGAATGGTTCATGTGCTTCACTTATATCATTTGAAGCTTGGATTGCCTGTTTCTCTTTACATAGACAACCTTCATTTGTAGAATGCTCTTTTGCTTCACTTATATTTGTTAGAGCGTGGGCATATCTTTTGTAGAAATAATTAAACTCTCGTGCTTCACTTATATCTATTTAGAGAGATGACAGGAACTGGTCATTCACATGGTTAGTCATAAAACCTTACATAAAACTTGTAGATCATTGAATATAACATGTTTGATTCCTTGCAATAGTTTTGCGATATAAAGGTGGTGATATTAGAGTCGTGCTAGTTGAGTAATTGTGAAATTGAGAAATACTTGTGTTGAGGTTTGCAAGTCCCGTAGCATGCACGTATGGTGAACCGTTATGTAACGAAGTTGGAGCATGAGGTGTTTATTGATTGTCTTCCTTATGAGTGGCGGTCGGGGACGAGCGATGGTCTTTTCCTACCAATCTATCCCCCTAGGAGCAGGCGCGTAGTACTTTGTTTCGATAGCTAATAGACTTTTGCAATAAGTATGTGAGTTCTTTATGACTAATGTTGAGTCCATGGATTATACGCACTCTCACCCTTCCATCATTGCTAGCCTCTTCGGTACCGTGCATTGCCCTTTCTCACCTCGAGAGTTGGTGCAAACTTCGCCGGTGCATCCAAACCCCGTGATACGATACGCTCTATCACACATAAACCTCATTATATCGTCCTCAAAACAGCCACCATACCTACCTTCATGGCATTTCCATAGCCATTCCGAGATATATTGCCAATGCAACTTCCATCATCATCATATACATGACTTGAGCATTTATTGTCATATTGCTTTGCATGATCGTAAGATAGCTAGCATGATGTTTTCATGGCTTGTCCGTTTTTTGATGTCATTGCTACGCTAGATCATTGCACATCCCGGTACACTGCCGGAGGCATTCATATAGAGTCATATCTTTGTTCTAGATATCGAGTTGCAATATTGAGTTGTAAGTAAATAAAAGTGTGATGATCATCATTATTAGAACATTGTCCCATGTGAGGTTATCAAAATAAAAGTGGCCAAAGAAGCCCAAAAAAAAGAGAGGCCAAAGAAGCCTACCAAAAAAAAGAAAAAAAGAGAGAAAAAGAGAGAAGGGACAATGTTACTATCCTTTTACCACACTTGTGCTTCAAAGTAGCACCATGTTCTTCATATAGAGAGTCTCTTGAGTTATCACTTTCATATACTAGTGGGAATTTTCAGTATAGAACTTGGCTTGTATATTCCAACAATGGGCTTCCTCAAATGCCCTAGGTCTTCATGAGCAAGCAAGTTGGATGCACACCCACTTAGTTTCAGTTTGAGCTTTCATACACTTATAGCTCTAGTGCATCCGTTGCATGGCAATCCCTACTCCTCACATTGACATCTATTGATGGGCATCTCCATAGCCCGTTGATACGCCTAGTTGATGTGAGACTATCTTCTCCTTTTTTGTCTTCTGCACATAACCCCCATCATCATATTCTATTCCACATATAGTGCTATGTCCATGGCTCACGCTCATGTATTGCGTGAAAGTTGAAAAGGTTTGAGAAACATCAAAAGTATGAAACAATTGCTTGGCTTGTCATCGGGGTTGTGCATGATGTGAATATTTTGTGTGGTGAAGATGGAGCATAGCCAGACTATATGATTTTGTAGGGATGAGCTTTCTTTGGCTATGTTATTTCAATAAGACATAATTGCTTGGTTGGTATGCTTGAAGTATTATTGTTTTTATGTCAAAGGATAGACTATTGCTTTGAATCACTCGTGTCTTAATATTCATGCCATGATTAGACATATGATCAAGATTATGCTAGGTAGCATTCCACATCAAAAATTATCTTATTTATCATTTACCTACTCGAGGACGAGCAGGAATTAAGCTTGGGGATGCTGATACGTCTCCGTCGTATCTATAATTTTTGATTGTTCCATGCCAATATTATTCAACTTTCATATACTTTTTGGTAACTTTTTATACTATTTTTGGGACTAACATATTGATCCAGTGCCCAGTGCCAGTTCCTGTTTGTTGCATGTTTTATGTTTCGCAGAATATCCATATCAAACGGAATCCAAACGGGATAAAAACGGACGGAGCTTATTTTTGGAATATTTGGAAAATTCCGGAAGAAAAATCCACGCGAGACGGTGCCCGAGGTGGCCACGAGGCAGGGGGGCACCCCTGACCCTCGTGGGCCACCCGTAAGGCGGTTGATGCCCTTCTTCGGCCGCAAGAAAGCTAATTTTTGGTAAAAAATCACGGCGAAGGTTTCAGTCCAATCGGAGTTACGGATCTCCATATATATACGAAATGGTGAAAGGGCAGCAGAACAGAACGTAGAAACAAAGAGAGACAGATCCAATCTCGGAGGGGCTCTCGCCCCTCCCACGCCATGGAGGCCAAGGACCAGAGGGGAAACCCTTCTCCCATCTAGGGAGGAGGTCAAGGAAGAAGAATATGAAGGGCCCCCTCTCCCCTTCTCTTCCGGTGGCGCCGGAACGCCGCCGTGGCCATCATCATCACCGCAATCTTCACCAACAACTTCACCGCCATCATCACCAACTGTTCCCCCCTCTATGCAGCGGTGTAACCTCTCTCTTACCCGCTGTAATCTCTACTTAAACATGGTGCTCAATGATTGCCCACAAGTATAGGGGATCGCAACAGTTTTCGATAAGTAAGAGTGTCGAACCCAATGAGGAGCTAAAGGTAGAACAAATATTCCCTCAAGTTCTATCGACCACCGATACAACTCTATGCACGCTTGACGTTCGCTTTACCTAGAACAAGTATAAAACTAGAAGTACTTTGTTGGTGTTTTTGGATAGGTTTGCAAGAAAATAAAGAGAGCGTAAATAAAAGCTAGGGGCTGTTTAAATAAAGATACAACTAAACTAGTAAAGAGCTTTTTGTTACGAGAAAGTTATTTGTCCGTAAGCAATTGACTACTTTACTAGACCGATAGCAAGTTTTATGTGGGAGAGGCCGCTGCTAGCATGTCATCCTTGACTTGGAATTCTATGCACTTATGATTGGAACTATTAGCAAGCATCCGCAACTACTAACGTTCATTAAGGTAAAACCCAACCATAGCATTAAGATATATTGGTCCCCCTTCAATCCCGTATGCATCAATTTCTATGCTAGGTCGAAGCTTCTGTCACTCTTGCCCTCCAATACATAGTCCTATCAACATACAACTAACCCTATGGTGTGATCCACGAGCATGCTCATATGATGGGCACCAAAGGACAACAACATAACCACAAGCAAATTAAATCAATCATAGCAATTCATCAACCACCGATAGGACAACGAAAATCTACTCAGACATCATAGGATGGCAACACATCATTGGATAATAATATGAAGCATAAATCACCATGTTAAAGTAGAGGGTACCACGGGTTGCGGGAGAGTGGACCGCTGTAGATAGAGGGGGGAGGTGATGGAGATGTTGGTCAAGATGGCGAAGGTGTTGGTGAAGATCGCGGTGATGATGATGATGGCCCCGGCGGCGTTCCGGCGCCACCGGAAGCGAGGGGGAGAGAGCCCCCCTCCTCCTTCTTCTTCCTTGACCTTCTCCCTAGATGGGAGAAGGGTTTCCCCTCTGGTCCAAGGTCTCCATGGTGTGGGAGGGGCGAGAGCCCCTCCGAGATTGGATCTGTCTCTCTGTCTCTCTCTGTTTCTGCTTTCTGTTCTGCTGCCCTTTCACCGTTTCGTATATATATGGAGATCCGTAACTCCGATTGGATTGAAACCTTCGCCGTGATTTTTTACCAAAAATTAGCTTTCTTGCGGCCGAAGAAGGGCATCAACCGCCTTACGGGTGGCCCATGAGGGTCAGGGGCGCGCCCCCTGCCTCGTGGCCACCTCGGGCACCGTCTCGCATGGATTTTTCTTTCGGAATTTTCCAAATATTCCAAATATAAGCTCCGTCCATTTTTATCCCTTTTGGATTCGTTTGATATGGATATTCTGCGAAACATAAAACATGCAACAAACAGGAACTGGCACTGGGCACTGGATCAATATGTTAGTCCCAAAAATAATATAAAAAGTTGCCAAAAGTATATGAAATAATATTGGCATGGAACAATCAAAAATTATAGATACGACGGAAACGTATCAGCATACCCAAGCTTAATTCCTGCTCGTCCTCGAGTAGGTAAATGATAAAAAAGATAATTTTTGATGTGGAATGCTACCTAGCATAATCTTTATCACATATCTAATCATGGCATGAATATTAAGACACGAGTGATTCAAAGCAATAGTCTATCGACATAAAAACAATAATACTTCAAGCATACCAACCAAGCAATTATGTCTTATCAAAATAACATAGCCAAAGAAAGCTCATCCGTACAAAATCATATAGTCTGGCTATGCTCCATCTTCACCACACAAAGCATTCAAATCATGCACAACCCCGATGACAAGCCAAGCAATTGGTTCATACTTTTTAACGCGCTTCAGCTTTTTCAACCCTCACGCAATACATGAGCGCAAGCCATGGATATAGCACTATAGGTGGAATAGAATATGATGATGGGGGTTATGTGGAGAAGACAAAAAGGGAGAAAGTCTCACATCGACGCGGCTAATCAACGGGCTATGGAGATGCCCATCAATTGATGTCAATGTGAGGAGTAGGGATTGCCATGCAACGGATGCACTAGAGCTATAAGTATATGAAAGCTAAAACTGAAACTAAGTGGGTGTGCATCCAACTTGCTTGCTCATGAAGACCTAGGACATTTGAGGAAGCTCATCGTTGGAATATACAAGTCAAGTTCTGTAATGAAAATTCCCACTAGTATATGAAAGTGATAACTCAAGAGACTCTCTATATGAAGAACATGGTGCTACTCTGAAGCACAAGTGTGGTAAAAGGATAGTAACATTGCCCCTTCTCTCTTTTTCTCTCATTTTTTTCTTTTTTGTCTTTTTTTGGGCCTTCTCTTTTTTTGGCCTTTCTCTTTTATTTTTTATTTTTTTCGTCCGGAGTCTCATCCCGACTTGTGGGGGAATCATAGTCTCCATCATCCTTTCCTCACTGGGGCAATGCTCTAATAATGATGATCATCACACTTTTATTTACTTACAACTCAATATTACAACTCGATACTAGAACAAAGATATGACTCTATATGAATGCCTCCGGCGGTGTACCGGGATGTGCAATGATCTAGCGTAGCAATGACATCAAAAAACGGACAAGCCATGAAAACATCATGCTAGCTATCTTACGATCATGCAAAGCAATATGACAATAAATGCTCAAGTCATGTATATGATGATGATGGAAGTTGCATGGCAATATATCTCGGAATGGCTATGGAAATGCCATGATAGGTAGGTATGGTGGCTGTTTTCAGGAAGATATAATGAGGCTTATGTGTGATAGAGCGTATTGTATCACAGGGTTTGGATGCACCGGCGAAGTTTGCACCAACTCTCGAGGTGAGAAAGGGCAATGCACGGTACCGAAGAGGCTAGCAATGATGGAAGGGTGAGAGTGCGTATAATCCATGGACTCACATTAGTCATAAACAACTCATATACTTATTGCAAAATTTTATTAGCTCTCGAAGCAAAGTACTACTACGCATGCCCCTAGGGGGATAGATTGGTAGGAAAAGACCATCGCTCGTCCCCGACCGCCACTCATA
Source organism: Triticum aestivum (assembly GCF_018294505.1). Lineage (NCBI taxonomy): Eukaryota > Viridiplantae > Streptophyta > Magnoliopsida > Poales > Poaceae > Triticum > Triticum aestivum. The sequence continues at coordinate 41,631,017 of NC_057808.1, forward strand.
AGGAAAGCAATGAAAGAACACCTCATGCTCCGACTTCGTTACATAACGGTTCACCATACGTGCATGCTACGGGACTTGCAAACCTCAACACAAGTATTCCTCAATTTCACAATTACTCAACTAGCACGACTCTAATATCACCACCTTTATATCGCAAAACTATTGCAAGGAATCAAACATATCATATTCAGTGATCTACAAGTTTTATGTAGGATCTTATGGCTAACCATGTGAATGAACAATTCCTGTCATCTCTCTAAATAGATATAAGTGAAGCAAGAGAGTTTAATTCTTTCTACAAAAGATATGCCCACGCTCTAACAAATATAAGTGAAGCAAAAGAGCATTCTACAAATGGCGGTTGTCTATGTAAAGAGAAACAGGCAATCCAAATTTCAAATGATATAAGTGAAGCACATGAAGCATTCTATAAAGCCATACTCAAAGAATATAAGTGAAGTGCAAAGAGAATTCTATAAATCAACCAAGGACTATCTCATACCAGCATGGTGCATAAAAGAAAAAAGAAAACTAAAGCAAAAGACGCTCCAAGATTGCACATATCGCATGAACGAAACGAATCCGAAAACATACCGATACTTGTTGAAGAAAGAGAGGATGCCTTCCGGGGCATCCCCAAGCTTAGACGCTTGAGTCTCCTTGAATATTTACTTGGGGTGCCTCGGGCATCCCCAAGCTTGAGCTCTTGCCTCTCTTCCTTCTTCTCACATCGAGACCTTCTCGATCATCGAACACTTCATCCACACAAAACTTCAACAGAAAACTCGGTAAGATCCGTTAGTATAATAAAGCAAATCACTACTCTAAGTACTGTTGCAAACCAATTCATATTTTGTTTTGGCATTGTGTCTACTGTAATATAGCTTTTCCATGGCTTAATCCACTGATATAAATTGATAGTTTCATCAAAACAAGCAAACTATGCATCAAAAACAGAATCTGTCTAAAACAGAACAGTCTGTAATAATCTGAACATTCACCATACTTCTGATACTTGACAAATTCTGCCAAAATTAGGAAAAATAAAAAATTTGTGTAGAAATACAGTGCAAAAAGAATCAGAACCATTTGACATTCCAGTAAAAAAATTAAAAATCGCGCACTACAGCCAAAGTTTCTGTCCTGCACCGTACAAACCAACAAGCATTGTAAACATCCTAAAGGCAAACCTTGGCACATTATTTTTATAATACAATGGAATTGTACAAGGGGATAATTATTTTTTATGAAAAGTTTCTGTAATCAAGATTCACAAAGTTTCCGTGAGCATGAACAAAGTTCAAGGTGCTCTCCCACTTCAACAATGCTTGTCTCTCTCACTTTCACTTTCTTTTTTGAAAAGGTTTTGAGTTCCCCTCTTTATTTTTTTGTTTTTAAACTATATGAAAGCACACAACAGAAATAAATGACTCCCTAAAACTTCCGGGTTGTCTCCCTGGCAGCGCTTTCTTTAAAGCCATTAAGCTAGGCCTAAAGTGCTCAAGTAGTGAATCCACCCGGATCCCAAGGTATATCAAAGCCAATTTTAATTAACAATGATTTAGAATTTAGTAGTGAGCACAAAACAACATATATCATGAAACAACGAAGTCTAACTCTCTTCCTATGCATCGGCATGTCATAAAAGAACAATTCATGCACACAAAGTAAAGGCCAATGCATAGTATAAACAGTTTCTTGCAATTTTATCATGTTCGAAACATAGAGAGGTGGAGATATAGTTCCTCTCTCATAATAATTGTAAGTAGGAGCAGCAAGCACATGCATATTATATCTATCAAAATCATCATGTGTAGAAGTAAGACGCAACCCATCAATATAATCCTTAATAAGTGCAAACTTCTCCGATATAGTATAATCGGGAGAATTCAAAAAGATAATAGGACTATCATGCGTGGGTGCAATAGCAACAATTTCATTCATAACATAAGGAACTATAGCAAGTTCATCTCCATAAGCATAATTCATATTGGCATCTTGGCCACAAGCATAGCAAGCATCATCAAAAAGGGATATTTCAAAAGAATCAAAGGGATCATAACAGTCATCATAGCAATCATCCTTCGATAAGCACGAAGGGACATTAAACAATGTATGAGTTGAAGAGTTACTCTCATTAGAATGTGGGCACGGGTGATCAATCCACTCTTCCTCCTTTTGTTCTTCGCTCCCCTCCTCATCTTTTTCATCCAATGAGCTCACAGTTTCATCAACTTCTTCTTCCATAGATTCCTGCAAAATATTAATCTCTTCTTGGACAGCGGAGACTTTCGCAATAAGTGCATTAATATCGGAATTGTATTCATAATTCTCATAGCAATATTTGAGGATAGCTAAATTTTCAGGTCTATAACCAGCATCATCAAAATCTTCAAACTCTTTAAACATAGATTCAATTTCACAAGCACCCATAAAAGCAACAAATTCTTCTATTTGTTCCACATCATATTAATCATATATACCATTAGCACAAGAATCTAGGGTTTTATTATCATTAAATTTGCATGAAAAGGGAAGGTGTGGAGCCTTCATCCTAGATCAACAAGTATAATCATAACTCAAGCATAGTTGCCTAGCATACCACTTCAATATATGAATTTGATCCCATAATAGTTTCCCTTTTTGTGTCAAGCGGTAATCCCTAAAGTATTCACGTTGATCCAACGTTACTCCCATTACATAATTGAATGGGGTTTTCTCAGGATTATTGAAGTAGTACATAATATCTTTCACATAACCAGCATCGAGGGTTTTAGGAGGTTCCCCATCTCCATGAGCAGAAAGTACACCTAAATTTTTTGGTATTTCGTGTTCCATATCCATAACTAAAGATAAAGAACAACTAAGAACAGCAAATAAAAATTACTTAGTGATAAAGCAAACAAGCACACACGAGAATATTCACCCCACGCTATTGCGCCACAAAAAGGTCTTGATAACCCACAAGTATAGGGGATCACAACAGTTTTCGATAAGTAAGAGTGTCGAACCCAACGAGGAGCTAAAGGTAGAACAAATATTCCCTCAAGTTCTATCGACCACCGATACAACTCTACGCACGCTTGATGTTCACTTTACCTAGAACAAGTATAAAACTAGAAGTACTTTGTAGGTGTTTTTGGATAGGTTTGCAAGAAAATAAAGAGAGCGTAAATAAAAGCTAGGGGCTGTTTAAATAAAGACACAACTAAACTAGTAAAGAGCTTTTTGTTACGAGAAAGTTATTTGTCCCTAAGCAATTGACTACTTTACTAGACCGATAGCAAGTTTTATGTGGGAGAGGCCACTGCTAGCATGTCATCCCTGACTTGGAATTCTATGCACTTATGATTGGAACTATTAGCAAGCATCCGCAACTACTAACGTTCATTAAGGTAAAACCCAACCATAGCATTAAGATATATTGGGCCCCCTTCAATCCCGTATGCATCAATTTCTACGCTAGGTTGAAGCTTCTGTCACTCTTGCCCTCCAATACATAGTCCTATCAACATACAACTAACCCTATGGTGTGATCCACGCGCGTGCTCATATGATGGGCACCAAAGGACAGCAACATAACCACAAGCAAATTAAATCAATCATAGCAATTCATCAACCACCGATAGGACAACGAAAATCTACTCAGACATCATAGGATGGCAACACATCATTGGATAATAATATGAAGCATAAAGCACCATGTTCAAGTAGAGGGTACAGTGGGTTGCGGGAGAGTGGACCGCTGTAGATAGAGGGGGGAAGGTGATGGAGATGTTGGTGAAGATGGCGAAGGTGTTGGTGAAGATCGCGGTGATGATGATGTCCCCGGCGGCGTTCCGGCGCCACCGGAAGCGAGGGGGAGAGAGCCCCCCTCCTTCTTCTTCCTTGACCTTCTCCCTAGATGGGAGAAGGGTTTCCCCTATGGTCCATGGTCTCCATGGCGTGGGAGGGGCTAGAGCCCCTCCAAGATTGGATCTGTCTCTCTGTCTCTCTCTGTTTCTGCTTTCTGTTCTGCTGCCCTTTCACCGTTTCTTATATATATGGAGATCCGTAACTACGAATGGATTGAAACCTTCGCCATGATTTTTTTTACCAAAAAATAGCTTTCTTGCGGCCGAAGAAGGGCATCAACCGCCTTACGGGTGGCCCACGTGGGTCAGGGGCGCGCCCAGGGGGCAGGCGCGCCCCCTGCCTCATGGCCACCTCGGGCACCGTCTCGCGTGGATTGTTCTTCCGGAATTTTCCAAATATTCCAAAAATAAGCTCCGTCCGTTTTTATCCCGTTTGGATTCCGTTTGATATGGATATTCTGCGAAACATAAAACATGCAACAAACAGGAACTGGCACTGGGCACTGGATCAATATGTTAGTCCCAAAAATAGTATAAAAAGTTGCCAAAAGTATATGAAAGTTGAATAATATTGGCATGGAAGAATAAGAAATTATAGATACGATGGAGACGTATCACTCAACGCTATATATTATTTCCCAATGATGTATGGCTATCCTGTGATGTTTGAGTAGATCCGTTTTGTCCTATGGGTTATTTGATGATCAAGATTGCTTTGAGTTGCATGTTTTATTATTGGTGTTGTCCTATGGTGCTCTCCGTGTCGCGCAAGCGCAAGGGATCCCCGTTGTAGGGTTTGCAATATGTTCATGATTTGCTTATGGTGGGTGGCGTGAGTGACAGAAGCACAAACCCGAGTAAGTAGGTTGTTTGCGTATGGGATAAAGAGGACTTGATGCTTTAATGCTATGGTTGGGTTTTACCTTAATGATCTTTAGTAGTTGCGGATGCTTGCTAGAGTTCCAATCATAAGTGCATATGATCCAAGTACAGAAAGTATGTTAGCTTATGCCTCTCCCTCAAATAAAATTGCAATAATGATTACCGGTCTAGTTATCGATTGCCTGGGGACAAATAACTTTCTCGTGAGAAAAAGCCCTCTACTAAAACTAATTTAGTTGTGTCTTCATCTAAACAGCCCCTAGCTTTTATTTACGCGCTCTTTATTTTCTTGCAAACCTATCCAAAAACACCTACAAAGTACTTCTAGTTTCATACTTGTTTCCGGTAAAGCGAACATCAAGCGTGCATAGAGTTGTATCAGTGGTCGATAGAACTTGAGGGAATATTTGTTCTACCTTTAGCTCCTCGTTGGGTTCGACACTCTTACTTATCGAAAACTGTTGCGATCCCCTATACTTGTGGGTTATCAAGACCTTGTGCCATGGCAAGAGGAAGTGGTGGGGAACGATCCCACCGGTCGGAATCCGAGGAGAGCAGCCGGAGACGGAGATCCGGCGAGGGTCTCCGGCGTCGTTCTTGGGCAGGAGAGAGAGAGACGACGTGGGGAAAAGGAGTTGAATGGGTATGGGGGAGTTGGAACTCCCCCTGCCCCCTCTTAACCCCCACGCGCTCTTGACTGCGCGGTAGTACCGCGTGTCATCGCGGTAGTACCGCCCGGGCGGAAGTACCGCACCGAGGGCGGTAGTACTGCTCCCCCAGCGGCAGTAAAAAATTACTGCCATGCTGGGTGCGGTAGTACCGTGCGCAGCTCCCGCGGTAGTACCGTGGCAGACCACGGTAGTACCATAGAACCAAGAAAATGCACGTTTTAAAGCAGAGAAGAACAGGGCCTTTGCAAAGCAACCTTCCAGCGAACGGACACACCAAAGAGCTAACCCACGAGACAACACACTCAAGCAAGGCACAAAGAAAGGGAAGCAAGAGGCAACAAGGACTAAACGCGCAAGGCAACCTCTCCAAAGAGAGGGCGGTGGCTGGTGCCACCTCTGTTTGAGTCAATTGGTATGGCACCGCGAAGAATTATCCTTGGGCCCTTGACCAAAACTCGTCTTTGAAGCACAAGTACCATCAACAATAGCTAATGTGAAAGAGTTGGTCAATTTATGCATAATGGGGGGAGGAAGAGTTCATTGAGGGAACAACACTCCCCCTATGTCCATGCCTACAGCTAAACAAGATAACAAGTTGAGTATGGTGAGGTGTGCAGGGGTTCAAGACACATTGCTCGAATCAATGATATTTAGCTCATGCCTTAACTCGCGAAATCTTGCTTCATCCAAGGGCTCCATGAAAATATCTGCAAGGTTATCATGAGTGTTGACATAGTTGAGCTCGATCTCCCCTCGCCTAATATGATCCCGGATGAAGTGATACCGAATCTCAATATGCTTCGTCTTGAAGTGTTGCACCGGGTTGAGAGAAATCTTGATGGCACTTTCATTGTCACACCAAAGAGGCACTTTGTCACAAATGATACCGTAATCCTTTAAAGTTTGCCCCATCCATAGAAGTTGTGCACAACAACTACCGGCCGCCACATACTCCGCTTCGGTGGACGAGAGAGAGACACAACTTTGCTTCTTAGAAGACCAACTTACCAAAGAGCAACCAAGGAATTGGCACCCTCCGGAAGTGGACTTCTTATCCACTTTGTCTCCCGCCCAATCCGAGTCCGAATATCTTGCAAGCTTGAAGTTTGCTCCTCTTGGGTACCATAAGCCAACGTTTGGGGTATGAGCCAAATATCGGAAGATTCGTTTGACCGCCACAAAGTGGCTTTCCTTAGGTGCGGCTTGAAACCATGCACAAATTCCCACACTCAACATGATATCCGGTCTAGATCCACAAAGGTAAAGCAAGGAGCCAATCATGGAGCGATATACCTTTTGATCCACCGCTTTACCATTGGGATCTATGTCAAGTTGGCATTTGACGGGCATTGGAGTGGAGGCCGGCTTGACATCACTTTGCTTGAATCTCTTGAGCATGTCTTGAGTATATTTGGCTTGGTTGATTTAGGTTCCTTCTCTTCTTTGCTTGACTTCGAACCCGAGAAAGAACTTCAATTCTCCCATCGTAGACATCTTGAACTTTGAGGTCATGAGAGCGGCAAATTCCTCATTGAAAGCTTTGTTAGGGGAACCAAAGATAATATCATCAACATATAGTTGACACACAAACAACTCTCCCTTGACCTTCTTAGTAAAAAGAGTGGGGTCGATTTTCCCAACTTCAAAACCACGATCTTGCAACAACTCGGTAAGGTGGTCATACCATGCACGTGGGGCTTTAAGGCCATAGAGTGCCTTATCGAGTTGATACACATGATCGGGGAAGTAGGGATCCTCGAACCCGAGGGGTTGCTTGACATACACTAACTCATTAATAGGACCATTAAGAAAAGCACACTTCACATCCATTTGTTGCAACTTAAAGTTATGATGAGAAGCATAAGCAATCAACAAACGAATGGATTCAAGGCGAGCAACGGGAGCAAAGGTTTCACCGTAGTTGATACCCTCGACTTGGGAGTAGCCTTGTGCTACCAATCTTGCCTTGTTGCGAACGATGGTCCCATGAGCATCTTGCTTGTTCTTGAATATCCACTTGGTTCCAATGACATTGTGGTTCCCCGTTGGCCTTGGCACCAATCTCCACACCTTGTTGTACTCGAAGTTGTTGAATTCTTCATGCATGGCATTGAGCCAATCCGGATCTTCGAGCGCCTCATAGACCTTTTGGGGTTCAACACAAAAGACAAACGCGTGATGTTCACAATAGTTTGCCAATTGTCTACGAGTGCTTACCCCCCTTTGAATGCTTCCAAGCACATTCTTCATGAGATGACCCTTGGTAGAGAGCTTGGATGCAATCTTGGTGGCACACCGCTCCAATTCCTCCTCGGGGGTGAGTTGAGGAGCGGTCACTTGATCATCTTGAGCGCCGTCTTGAGCTTGTGCTTGATCTTGAGGTTGCTCTTGATCCTGAACTTGCTTGGAGGAGAGAACTTGACCTTGGGCATCACTTGGTGATTTGACACCGTCTTGAGATTGATCTTGCCCTTGGTCTTGTTCATGATGTTGAGGGCCTTTCCTTTGTTCTTCGGAAGCGTGTGGGCCTTGGGTTGGTGATGGCTCCACTTGAGTGGAGCATTGTCCTTCAACTTTGGCCACAAGGGGTTCCTCAATGGGTAGGATAAAACCAACTCCCATTCTTCTTATGGCTTGGGGAGAAATTTTATCACCTACATCACAAGTGCCACTTTGCTCCACTTAGGAGCCGTTATTCGCATCAAACTCCACGTTACACGTCTCCTCAATAAGTGTGACGCCCCCGATTCAATCGTACACTAATCATACATGCAAACGTGTACGATCAAGATCAGGGACTCACGGGAAGATATCACAACACAACTCTAAAAATAAAATAAGTCATACAAGCATCATAATACAAGCCAGGGGCCTCGAGGGCTCGAATACAAGTGCTCGATCATAGACGAGTCAGCGGAAGCAACAATATCTGAGTACAGACATAAGTTAAACAAGTTGCCATAAGATGGCTAGCACAAACTGGGATACAGATCGAAAGAGGCGCAGGCCTCCTGCCTGGGATCCTCCTAACTACTCCTGGTCGTCGTCAGCGGCCTGCACGTAGTAGTAGAAACCTCCGGTGTAGTAGGAGTCGTCGTCAATGATGGCGTCAGGCTCCTGGGCTCCAGCATCTGGTTGCGACAATCGAGAGGAAAGGAAAGGGGGAAAAGAGGGAGAAAAGCAACCGTGAGTACTCATCCAAAGTACTCGCAAGCAAGGATCTACACTACATATGCATGGGTATCTGTGTAAAGGGGCAATATTGGTGGACTGAACTGCAGAATGCCAGAATAAGAGGGGGATAGCTAGTCCTGTTGAAGACTATGCTTCTGGCAGCCTCCATCTTACAACATGTAGAAGAGAGTAGATGGTAAGTTCACCAAGTATCATCGCATAGCATAATCCTCTCCTCGTCGGCATGTGAGAGAGCGATCACCGGGTTGTATATGGCACTTGAAAGGGTGTGTTTTATTAAGTATCCGATTCTAGTTGTCATAAGGTCAAGGTACAACTCCGGGTCGTCCTTTTACCGAGGGACACGACTATTCGAATAGATAAACTTCCCTGCAGGGGTGCACCACATAACCCAACACGCTCGATCCCATTTGGCCGGACACACTTTCCTGGGTCATGGCCGGCCTCGTAAGATCAACACGTCGCAGCCCTACCAAGGCACAATAGAGAGGTCAGCACGCCGGTCTAAATCCTATGGTGCAGGGGTCTGGGCCCATCGCCCATTGCACACCTGCATGTTGCGAACGCGGCCGGAAGTAGACCTAGCCTAGCAGGCGTTCCAGTCCAATCCGGCGCGCGCCGCTTAGTCGCTGACGTCACGAAGGCTTCGACTCATACCACGACGCCGAGTGCCCATAACTGTTCCCGCGTAGTTGGTTAGTGCGTATAGGCCAGTGGCCAGACTCAGATCAAATACCAAGATCTCGTTAAGCGTGTTAATTGAAGTATCCGCGAACGCCGACCAGGGCCAGGCCCACCTCTCGCCTAGGTGGTCTCAGCCTGCCTGTCGCTCCGCCACAAAGTAACAGTCGGGGGCCGTCGGGAACCCAGGCCCACCTCTACCGGGATGGAGCCACCTGCCCCTTCAGCCCCCATCTCCGAACTGTATCATAAGTAATGTGACAGTATAAAGTATATAACATATGCCCGTGATCACCTCCCGAAGTGATCACGGCCCAGTAGTATAGCATGGCAGACGGACAAGAGTGTAGGGCCATCGATGGAACACTAGCATCCTATACTAAGCATTAGGATAGCAGGTAAGGGTAACAACTGTAGCAACAATGACAGGCTATGCAGCAGAATAGGATTAACCGAAAGCAGTAACATGCTACACTACTCTAATGCAAGAAGTATAGAGAAGGAATAGGTGATATCTGGTGATCAGGGGAGGGGGGTTGCCTGGAAGCTCCGTTGTACAGGAAGAAGGGTCGTCGGTGACGTAGTCGTACTCGGCGGCATCACCGCCGGTCTCGGGGTCTACCGGAGAAGAAGAGGGGCGAAGAAACAGTAAGTACGGAGCAAACAAAGCATCACAAAACATAACGAGGCAATATGCGGTGCTAGGTATGCGCTAACGCGGTACTAGGCGATGCTAGCGAAGGGAGGGGGGACATCCGGGAAAGTATTCCCGGTGTTTGACGTTTTCGGACAAACGGACTGGAGGGGGAAAGTTCCATGTTCGCTATGCTAGGGACATGTGTCTGACAAACGGACTACGTATCCGGATTCGTCTCGTCGTTCTGAGCAACTTTCATGTACAAAGTATTTTCATCTGAGCTATGGTTTATTTTATAATAATTTCTAAAGGTTTAAATCATTTTTAGGATTTATTTAATTATTTTAAATCAACATTATCCAGAATAGTGCATGCTGATGTCGTCATGATGTCAGCAGTCAACAGGATGTTCACTGGGTCAAACTGACGTCTGGGTCCCGCATGTCATACATTGTTAGTTAATTAGTTTAGTTAGTTAATTAGGCTAATCTAATCAGGATTAATTAAGTTAATTAATTAAATGTTTTACTTATTTTTAATTACTATTTACTTATTTATGTATTACTTATTTATTTATTTTAATTCTTTTTTTAATAGCGTTCTGGGGCTAGGCCCCACATGTCTGTGGCCCAGAGAGGCCATAGCGGGCACAGGGCGATGCGGTTAACGGGGCGGGCGCCCGAACGAGGGGCGAACCGGGCCGCGGCGGGGGCACGGGCACCAGAGCGCACCGGCGGCCAGGGCGGGGCTCGCCGGAGGCAGCAGCAGGCGCGCTGCGGCCTCGCACGAGGCGGCAGAGGCGAGGTGGTCGCCGGAGCGCGGAGCAAGGCAGCCGCGCGGGAGGGCAGGGCGCGTGCGGGGTGGAGCAGGCGTCGACAGACGTCGTGGCTGCGGCTGGATGGCGCGGGTCGCGCACGCGGGAGCGCACGGGAGCGCGCGTTGGGTCGATTAGGGGCGAAGAGAGCCGGCGCAAGAAGCAGGCGCGGGCGGGACGGTGAGGTAGGCAGCAATGGGTGGATGCGATGGAAGCGGGAGGTGGCGACGCAGCGGGAACGAGAAGCAGCCGACGAGCACGCCGAGCTGGACGAGCGGGAGGGGCGGCAGAGCGGGCAGCGGGGCGCCGGAACGCATGAGGGAGAGAGGAGGAGGGGAGCTCACTGCGAGTGTAGGGCACAAGGCAGCGTGCTCGGGGAGGCTCGGGGTGGCCGGAGTCAGTGGCGGCGTGCGGCGGCCCGAGGAGGAAGTCCAGCACGGGGCGGCATCGTTCGGGGGAGGTGCCGGCGTCGGGGTCGAGCGGCTCCGGGCTCGAGGCGTTTCCGGCGGGGAGGAGGACGAGGAGGCGACGACGACGGTGGGGCGGTCCGACGAGGAAGCGGCGCCGGTGAGGTAGAAGCGGGGCGACGGGGTCGCCTGCCTCGATCCAGATCGGGACCGAGAGGAGGGGGCCTAAGGAGAGAGTGGGGGATCGTGGGGAGAAGTGGGGGTTAGGGTTTCGGTCGTGCGGACCGGGGTTAGTAGGCTGGGGCGCAGGGTGGGCCGGCCTGGTCGCTAGGCCAACTGGGCCACTTGGCCCAGGGGAGAGGGGGTCTTTTCTTTTTGTTTTTTATTTCTTTTCTATTTTATTTTAAGTTCCCTTCTATTACAGTTTTGTAAAAATAAACACTATCACCTAAATTTGTATTTATAAATATACTACTGCCACCTTAATTCTCAATCCAAAATAAAATAGTTTAATATTTTATAAAATTCAATTGGCATTTATTTAATTGTTTTAACTACTATTTTAATTATCTTAGAGCCTTTAAACATTTTATCAAAGTTTGGTTTCTCCACCATAATTACCTATGCATTATTTGGTTCACTCCGAACATTTTAGTTTTAATACTTGAAATTTTTTATTGTTTGCTTGATTTTGGATTTGAATTTGAATCGTTTTCAAACTAACGCGAGATCGACAATAGTAATCGAAGTGATGTGGCATCATTAGTAGAAGGTTGTTGTAGCTTAATTATCCGGGCGTCACAAATCTCCTCTACTACAAGAAATCTCGTCCCGAGATTTAATAGATGGAGTAAGGGGGAAGTTCTCTGTTACGAAATTCTAACGGATCTTCTCGGTGTTGGTTGATCTTCTCGAAGAGATTGATGCATTATTGATGTCTTCATTTCTCTGCTTGAGGTCGTCACGATGAAGTTGTCATCTTTTCTTCGGGGTCTTCATCGTACTTACGAATAGGTAAGGGGGCAGCTTGGCAACGATAGGATGCTATAAGGGTGAATCATCTGGGGGTTATCCCATGAATGAGCACATGATTATCTCTCGAGTTGAACCAATAAAACACATCGAGAGGAAAGTAAGAAGGTACAATAAGAAGTATCAAACGGATAGACAATCGTTCGACGTCTTGAAACAAAGGGTGAAAGGGGTCCAGAGCAACGAGAATAAATATTGCGTCTGATACCAGAATAGATCACTAGGAAGGTGGCTCACGAATTACCTACGAAACCAAGAGCAAGGGATAACTTTGAAACATGGATGTACAGGTGAGTCAGGTTTTGATCCTGTGGAACTGTGGGTTATGGTCCCACCATGTGGGTCAAAATTAGGGAGGGCGCTATCGTTTTGCACGATTATGATAGCAAGGCATGTCAGAGAAGAGACTGTCAGTTACGTCGGCAACAACTTCGGTACCAAGGGCGAGGGACGAAGAGAACCATTTTCCTGCTCGTTGAAACGAGGCGGACCAATAGGCAAAGTTCTCGTCCATCGGTGGTTACCGGAATGTCATCAACAATAGTAACAGGGTTCTACTGCCAGAGTTGTACAACCGGGTGTTACATAAGCAGAGAATTATTGCTGCTTAGATTATGTGTAGATCACCAGAAAGGGTAACCAAACCAACGGAAAGGAAAAGGTGATTATCAGTTTAAACAAACCAATGGAAAGGAAAATTTGTTGACACACATATTTCAGGGGGTATATCCTCTACAAGGACAAGCAGAGCATGATATCCCTGACATGATAGAAAGTAGAAAACCATTTAGGAAAGGGGAGAGAAATTTCATGACATTACCCATACAACGGTGTTTGGATAATTGAGCAGGAAACATTTAGCCTTGGGCTTCAAATGTTCTTGTTGAAAATCAGAATACCATAGTCATGCTTCAAGATAGCATTGACATGGTCTTTAAGCAAAGGTCGGATTTTGGATACACAAGGGATCCATCAGGAACAACTCATAGAATAAGTCTTACCATTTTCTTAGGGAAGAATGGCTAACCTTGCAAACAAAATGAAGAACTATAACAATGGGTCATCCAGCCAGGTGTTCTAGGCATGACATCACCTTACCGGGCCATATAAAGACCAACGGTATAAATCTCGGAAATATGTTCCAACCATCATATCTGTCCGAGTTTCAGATCTGATCAGTGTTAGGATACCTCAGACTCGGGATGCCTGAGAAGAAAAGGTGCAAAACAAATTGACGAGACGACATTGTAAGATTCTCGGGAAATGTACTATGGAAGTGAGTTCCGAAACAAGAGTTCATCATCTAAACCAAGGAGAGGATGAGGGGGTAGCTGATGGACTCAGTGACAATTCATCGAGATTTCCAAAAGATGGGTTTCCACATTTATGTGAACAAGGAGATATCATTTGTCAGGTCAAATGATATAATGATGTATGCTCGAGGAAAACATACATATTTAAACATTGGTTGAAAGGTGCACCCGAAACATGGGCTCGGTAGCACGATCAATGTTAGAATGGTGATTCATTAACCAATAGTCTAAGAATGAACTTTCGACCATTAACTTCAAAGCAATAGGGTTGCTAGAAATACTAAAGTCTCACAACAGAGTTCACTTGTTGGTATTCTGGCTGGAAGCAACACGGGGTCCAAGAAAGGATGGTGATGGCGAGAAGCATCACTGTAACAAGAATTCTTAAGACATGGAGCAATTATCACAACATCCTTGACATAAAAGATGGTAATACTTCAAGGTAGAACATAATACAAGCTCGAAAGCAAGTTGCATCCATAACATGAACAAGTTTGTGATGAAAGTAAGGTAAGGATGTTGTCGATGGTAACTCAAATTACCAAGGGACGAGGATGACACTTATCATCATAAATTTGATTGATATCTTAGAAGAGCTCAGAATGTTGATGATGTTCACGACACATTTGTCGCGAGATTTCATGAAGATGTAATCGATCGGCGACGACATCAAGTCAAAGGAATGGTGAGGCGAAGGTTATTGAAACCAAGGGTACGACACAAAGTCGAAATCAAGCTTGTTGTTCAAGGCGAAATGATATGACGAGGAAGCTTGGCGTAAGGTTATCTCATCGTCCAAAATTGTGCTACGTGAAAAAGGACCAGGTAGCACAGTTTAAAATTTTGGCACAAAAATGATATAGCCGATCAGGCTAGGAATGACGTGATGGAGTATTAAACTCCTTAACAACAAAGTACTAGAAGGTACTGAATTGTAGTACAGATTCGATTCACTAATCGGCGTTCTCGATTGACGACAACCCAGAACCCGTGGAGTGATTATGACGGGGAAAGGTACTACTTCATTAGAAATTCATAAGATGAAGTGCAATGGGTTGATATCCTCGAGATACTAGGGGGTAATACTCGAAGGTGGATCAAAATAGAGGTTGGGCAGGCGTACTGATCTGCAAAAGGCAAGTACTTTAACTTGTCCGAGAAATAGAATCAAGGAGAAAATATGGTCGGAACCACGATTGCATAGGATCAATTCACAGATACCAGATTATATTATATCAACGAAATAGTTATTATTACAAGAAGTTTCTATGGTAGGATCTACATCGTGTCCATGGGCATGAACACAAAGTTCAAGGTCAACTCCCACTTCTTCAATGTATAACCTTCCATTCACCTCTCACGTTTGATGAAGTTGTAGTGTTGAAATTTTATCTGGCAAAATACCAGAAGAGTATGACTCGTGAAAACTTTTGAGTTCACACATATTAAGGAAGGCATAGGTTCAACCCATCAGGGCATCGTGGAAACATATACCACAAGCTTCAATAGTAAATATCACCAGCTCGAAAGCAGAGCATGGTTGGCCAAATCAAGGAATAGGATTTACCAACGTCATTATGTATCAGGGAAAGAACTTCCAAAGTGATTGAATATGAAGGACATTGTTGGATAAAATACAACAAAGGATCCGATGGTCCTTAAGGGATCTGATGTAAGCATCGGTACTCAACCAGAGGAAGAAACAATGCAAAGACATTGGATTATAGAAACAACCAACTAATTCAAACTCATATGCAAAGGAATTGTGATTTCCAAATCAAGGGATCAGAAGCAAACGCTCTGATTAAGGGTGGATAAGTTGAGTAGGCTTAGGGGTACAATCGACGGCAATTTGATTGGTCGATAACCAGCTCATGTTCAAAATGACATCTGAGCCGGAAAGATAATTTAAAAGGATCAACCGATGATTGCGTGCATTCGCACTCATGTTGAATCAATAGGATCAAAATGACGGTGTCAAAGGAGACTAGTGGATATTGCCAGCCATATGGAAAGCATCCATAATGTAAGCAGTCAAGTATTTATAGAGCAACAAGCTGCTAAGGATTTTCAGAGGATCGAATAATTTCGAAGACTTTTGTGAAACACCTGAACAACTGGGGATGAGCGGATACTCGGTAAGTGCGAGGAATTATCCGTAGGGGTATTCATGTGGCAAAGAACTGCAAGGCAGTAGGCACAAAGTTTCCTCGGAGCAATAAAGAGAATTTCGAGGTATCTTGTAATAACAAGATCAACTGGGAATAAAAGTAAGAACGACAGGTGTATGTTTTTATCCATAGGGATATTTGGTTGTAGGGAATTGCAAAAGCATCGGCACAAAGTCTCGAGAGAATATCAGAGAGTATCTTCCAAATTTTCAGGTGCAGCAGGTGATCATCTGGACTGTAAGGCACTCCGGGAGAAAGTATTATCGATAACCTAGAGTCAGAGCGAGTAAATTTGTTTAACCCCAATAGAAGAGATGTCAGAGTCCCAGAGTATAGGTCGAGGAATAAAAGATCCTACTACCACCCAATGGCGACGTGGGCCCGTAAGCCACACAGCCAAGTTAGTAAAACATTTTTCTCAGGCTAGACTCAACTTCGGCCAAGGAGTTGGAAAGGGGGATTCCTACAGGCAGTCAGCTCTGATACCAACTTGTGACGCCCCCGATTCAATCATACACTAATCATACACACAAACGTGTACGATCAAGGTCAGGGACTCATGGGAAGATATCACAACACAACTCTAAAAATAAAATAAGTCATACAAGCATCATAATACAAGCCAGGGGCCTCGAGGGCTCGAATACAAGTGCTCGATCATAGACGAGTCAGCGGAAGCAACAATATCCGAGTACAGACATAAGTTAAACAAGTTGCCATAAGATGGCTAGCACAAACTGGGATACAGATCGAAAGAGGCGCAGGCCTCCTGCCTGGGATCCTCCTAACTACTCCTGGTCGTCGTCAGTGACCTGCATGTAGTAGTAGGCACCTCCGGTGTAGTAGGAGTCGTCGTCAACGGTGGCGTCAGGCTCCTGGGCTCCAGCATCTGGTTGCGACAACCGAGAGGAAAGGAAAGGGGGAAAAGAGGGAGAAAAGCAACCGTGAGTACTCATCCAAAGTACTCACAAGCAAGGATCTACACTACATATGCATGGGTATCTGTGTAAAGGGGCAATATCGGTGGACTGAACTGCAGAATGCCAGAATAAGAGGGGGATAGCTAGTCCTGTCGAAGACTACTCTTCTGGCAGCCTCCATCTTGCAGCATGTAGAAGAGAGTAGATGGTAAGTTCACCAAGTATCATCGCATAGCATAATCCTACCCAGCGATCCTCTCCTCGTCGACCTGTGAGAGAGCGATCACCGGGTTGTATCTGGCACTTGAAAGGGTGTGTTTTATTAAGTATCCGGTTCTAGTTGTCATAAGGTCAAGGTACTACTCCGGGTCGTCCTTTTACCGAGGGACACGGCTATTCGAATAGATAAACTTTCCTGCAGGGGTGCACCACATAACCCAACACGCTCGATCCCATTTGGCCGGACACACTTTCCTGGGTCATGCCGGGCCTCGTAAGATCAACACGTCGCAGCCCTACCTAGGCACAACAGAGAGGTCAGCACGCCGGTCTAAATCCTATGGCGCAGGGGTCTGGGCCCATCGCCCATTGCACACCTGCATGTTGCGAACGCGGCCGGAAGCAGACCTAGCCTAGCAGGCGTTCCAGTCCAATCCGGCGCGCGCCGCTTAGTCGCTGACGTCACGAAGGCTTCGGCTGATACCACGACGCCGACTGCCCATAACTGTTCCCCCGTAGTTGGTTAGTGCGTATAGGCCAGTGGCCAGACTCAGATCAAATACCAAGATCTCGTTAAGCGTGTTAATTGAAGTATCCGCGAACGCCGACCAGGGCCAGGCCCACCTCTCGCCTTGGTGGTCTCAACCTGCCTTGTCGCTCCGCCACAAAGTAACAGTCGGGGGCCATCGGGAACCCATGCCCACCTCTACCGGGATGGAGCCACCTGCCCCTTCAGCCCCCATCTCCGAATAGTATCATAAGTAATGTAACAGTATAAAGTATATAACATATGCCCGTGATCACCTCCCGAAGTGATCATGACCCAGTAGTATAGCATGGCAGACGGACAAGAGTGTAGGGCCATCAATGGAACACTAGCATCCTATACTAAGCATTAGGATAGCAGGTAAGGGTAACAACTGTAGCAACAATGACAGGCTATGCAGCAGAATAGGATCAACCGAAAGCAGTAACATGCTACACTACTCTAATGCAAGCAGTATAGAGATCGAATAGGCGATATCTGGTGATCAAGGGGGTGGGGCTTGCCTGGCGGCTCTGTTGTACATGAAGAAGGGTCGTCGGTGACATAGTCGTACTCGGCGGCATCACCGCCAGTCTCGGGGTCTACCGGAGAAGAGAGGGGCGAAGAAACAGTAAATACGGAGCAAACAAAGCATCACAAAACATAACGAGGCAATACGCGGTGCTAGTTATGCGCTAACGCGGTACTAGGCGATGCTGGCGAAGGGGGGGAACATCCGGGAAAGTATTCCCAGTGTTTGACGTTTTCGGACAAACGGACCGGAGGGGGAAAGTTCCATGTTCGCTATGCTAGGGACGTGTGTCTGACAAACGGACTACGTATCCGGAATCGTCTCGTCGTTCTGAGCAACTTTCATGTACAAAGTATTTTCATCTGAGCTACGATTTATTTTATAATAATTTCTAAAGATTTAAATCATTTTTAGGATTTATTTAATTATTTTAAATCAACATTATCCAGAATAGTGCATGCTGACATCGTCATGACGTCAGCAGTCAACAGGACGTTGACTGGGTCAAACTGACGTGTGGGTCCTGCATGTCATACACTGTTAGTTAATTAACAATAGTTAATTATTTTAGTTAGTTAATCAGGCTAATCTAATCAGGATTAATTAAGTTAATTAATTAATTAAATGTTTTAAATTATTTTTAATTACTATTTACTTATTTATGTATTTATTTATTTTAATTCTTTTTTAAATAGCGTTCTGGGCTAGGCCCCACATGTCTGTGGCCCAGAGGGGGCATAGCGGGCACAGGGCGATGCGATTAACGGGGCGGGCGCCCGAACGAGGGGCGTACCGGGCCGCGGCGGGGGCACGGGTGCCAGAGCGCGCCGGCGGCCAGGGCGGGGCTCGCCGGAGGCAGCAGCAGGCACGCTGCGGCCTCGCGCGAGGCGGCAGGGGCGAGGTGGTCGCCGGAGCGCGGCCACGGCGAGCAAGGCGGCCGCGCGGGAGGGGTGGAGCAGGCGTCGACAGGCGTCGTGGCTGCGGCTGGATGGCGCGGGTCGCGCACGCGGGGGTGCACGGGAGCGCGCGTTTGCGCGTTGGGTCGATCAGGGGCGAAGGGAGCCGGCGCAAGAATCATGCGCGGGCGGGACGGTGAGGTAGGCAACAGCTGGTGGATGCGATGGAAGCGGGAGGCGGCGACGCAGCGGGCACGAGAAGCAGCCGGCGAGCACGCCGAGCTGGACGAGCGGGAGGGGCGGCAGAGCGGGCAGCGGGGCGCCGGAACGCGCGAGGGAGAAAGGAGGAGGGGGAGCTCACTGCGGGTGTAGGGGACAAGGCAGCGTGCTCGGGGAGGCTCGGGGTGGCCGGAGTCGGTGGCGGCGTGCGGCGACCCGAGGAGGAAGTCCAGCACGGGGCGGCGTTGTTCGGGGGAGGTGCCGGCGTCGGGGTCGAGCGGCTCCGGGCTCGAGGCGTTTCCGGCGGGGAGGAGGACGAGGAGGCGACGACGATGGTGGGGCGGTCCGACGAAGAAGCGGTGCCGGTGAGGTAGAAGCGGGGCGACGGGGTCGCCTGCCTCGATCCAGATCGGGACCGAGAGGAGGGGGCGCAAGGAGAGAGTGGGGGATCGTGGGGAGAAGTGGGGGGGGGTTAGGGTTTCGGTCGTGCGGACCGGGGTTAGTAGGCTGGGGCGCGGGATGGGCCGGCCTCGTCGGTAGGCCAACTGGGCCACTTGGCCCAGGGGAGAGGGGGTCTTTTCTTTTTGTTTTTTATTTCTTTTCTATTTTATTTTGAGTTCCCTTTTATTACAGTTTTGTAGAAATAAACACTAGCACCTAAATTTGTATTTATAAATATACTACTGCCACCTTAATTCTCAACCCAAAATAAAATAGTTTAATATTTTATAAAATTCAATAGGCATTTATTTAATTGTTTTAACTACTGTTTTAATTATCTTAGATCCTTTAAACATTTTATCAAAGTTTGGTTTCTCCACCATAATTACCTATGCATTATTTGGTTCACTCCGAACATTTTAGTTTTAATACTTGAAATTTTTTATTGTTTGCTTGATTTTGGATTTGAATTTGAACGTTTTCAAACTAACGCGAGATTGACAATAGTAATCGAAGTGATGTGGCATCATTAGTAGAGGGTTGCTGTAGCTTAATTATCCGGGCGTCACAATAAGTCCCGTGGATTTATTGAGGACACGGTAAGCATGAGAGTTTGTAGCATAACCAACAAATATGCCCTCTTGATCTCTAGCCTCAAATTTAGACAAACGAACACCTTTCTTGAGAATGAAACACTTACACCCGAACACCCGAAAGTACTTGAGGTTGGGCTTGTTACCGGTGAGTATCTCATATGGAGTCTTGTTCAAGCCTTTGTGGAGATAAAGCCGATTTGATGCATGACACGCGGTGTTGATGGCTTCGGCCCAAAAGTTGTATGGAGACTTGAACTCCGTCATCATGGTCCTTGACACATCCATCAACGTCCGGTTCTTCCTCTCCGCTACACCATTTTGTTGAGGGGTGTATGGTGCGAAATATTGATGCTTGATCCCCTCATCACTAAGAAACTCATCCAAGGTGTAGTTCTTGAACTCGGTGCCGTTGTCACTTCTTATAGTCAAGATCTTTGCATTGTGTTGACGTTGAGCTTCATTTGCAAAGTCAATGACAGTTTGTTGGGTCTCGCTCTTCCTCTTGAAGAAGTATACCCAAGTGTATCTTGAATAATCATCCACAATCACCAATCAATACTTTCTACCCCCAAGACTATCAAAGGATGGAGGCCCAAAGAGATCCATGTGGAGGAGCTCCAAAGGCCTCTTCGAGTAAATGATAGTCGTGGGAGGGTGAGCCTTCTCATGTAGCTTTCCTTCGATACAAGCACTGCAAGCACGATCTTTAGCAAAACTAACATTTGTTAGTCCACGGACATGGTCCTCCTTGAGAAGACTTTGCAAAGATCTCATATTGACATGGGCTAAACGGCGATGCCAAAGCCATCCCACGTCATCTTTAGCCATTAGGCATGTCGCGGTCTTAGTGGGTCGCCCCGAAAAGTTAATTACATAGAGACCGTTCTCGACATGCCCAACAAAGGCTACTTTAAGAGTCTTGCTCCACAAAAGGGCCACAATATCAATATCAAAGAAAGTGGTAAAGCCCATGAGTGCAAGTTGATGAACGGAAAGTAAATTGTATGCAAGGGACTCAACAAGCATGACCTTCTCGATCGTGAGATCATGAGAAATGACAACCTTGCCGAGTCCCAATACCTTAGAGGATGAGGCATCACCCCACTCGACATTGGTGGGCATAGATGGAATCTTGTGCACGTCCACCACCAAGTCCTTGCTTCCGGTCATATGATTTGTAGCTCCACTATCGAGCAACCATGATCCCCCACCGGAAGCAAACACCTACAAGAGATCAATGCTTAGTTTTAGGTACCCATTTTGTAATGGGTCCTTTGATGTTAGTTACAAGGGTCTTAGGAACCCAAATAGACCATTCAATGTACTCATAACGAGAACCAACAAATTTGGCATAAACATGCCCATCACTAGCACGGCACAACACATAAGAAGGGTTAAAGTCGCCGCTTTGTTGGAAGGGGTGGCATTGCCCTTCTTGACACCACCACCCTTCACATTGTTCTTCTTCTCCTTGGAAGCACCCTCTCCCTCCTTCACAAAAGTTTGCTTGAGAGGAGGAGGTCGTTTGGTCTTGTCATTCTTCTTCTTGTTCTTGGACACGGGTGCGAACCCAATCCCTTCCTTGGCCACAACTTCCTTTTGATTGCTCAAAAGGTTGTTGAGGTTCTTCTCACCTTGTATGCACGACACAAGGCCTTTCTCAAGTTGCTTCTTCAACTTTGCATTCTCCTCAACAAGATGCACATGCTCACAACATGGGTTAGTAGCATTTGCATTATCAATTAAAACCATGTGAGGAAAAGTGGCTTTCTCCTTGGTTAGCTTCACTTGGAGTTGATCATGAGACTCCTTGAGGTTAGCATGAACACCTTTCAAGGCCTTGTGAGCCTTGTCAAGTATATCAAACTCCTCCTTGAGTCTAGCAAGATCAACCCCAAGCTTGGCCTTCTCGGAGTTTAGCACACGAGATACAACAAGAGCATGATCAAGATCTTTCTTTAATTTAGCGTGGTCATCGTTGTATGACTCCTCAAGAGTCAAACGAAGACCTCGCTCTTCCTCAAGAGCATTGGAAAGATCCAAAATCTCATCGGCATAGTCACGACTATGCCCCTCCATCTTAGAGATGGTATCTTCGTGAGCCTCGATCATGTCATTGGCTTCACCAAGTTGTTCCAAGAGAGCAACGAAGTGCTTCTTGGATTTACCCTTGAGTTTACTCATAAAAGACTCAAATTCATTTTCCTCCACATTGGACCCCTCATGTTCATCAATGCAATCCGTTAAAGAAGGATTATTAATGATGGTAGTTTTGATGTTGGGAGTTACCTTGTTGGTGGCTTTAGCCATGAGGCACTTGGCGGTGGAAGAGAGACACCCATGGAGTTGTCGCAATGGCAACGGAGGCCATGGCAACCGACTCACCATCATCATCATCATCATCATCCTCATGGTACTCTTCTTGTGCCACCAACCCCTTGGGAGGAGTCTTCTTGGTGAAGTTGCTCTTGTTGGGGAAAGACTTGGCCTTGTCCTTTCGGATGAGCTTGCCACCATTGTCTTCCCTCTTCTCATAAGGACATTCCGCAACAAATTGGCTCACATTGCCACAATTAAAGCAGGTCCTCACTCGTTGCTTGACCTTCGCGTCACTTGAGTTGTTCTTGTTGAAGTTGGGCCTTGTGTTCTTCTTGCTCCAAAATTGCCTTGAAGCAAGAGCCATGTGTTCATGATAAGCATACTTTGTATCTTCGGGGTTGCTCTCCTCTTCTTCCTCTTCATCCTCTTCTTCCACACTAGCCTTGGCCTTCAAGGCAAGATTGGGCTTCTTTGCTCTTTGAGAACGTAACACCGCATTGTCGGCGGTCTTGTCCAAGATACTCATAGCCACAAACTCATCCAACACTTCACTTGAGGACAAAGTGTGAAAGTCCGGCCGTTGACGAATGACGGAGGACATGGCCTTGTGGTAAGGCATCATGACCTTGAGGAACTTGTGCTTGATCCAATTGTCATCTGTATCCTTGCTCCTATGATCTCGGAGTGAGACCGCGAGAGTAGTTAATCTCCGATAGAGCTCACGAGGTTCTTCATCTTCTTTCATTGCAAACTCATCGGCTTCATCTCGCACTACTTCATAGTTGGAGCGTTGAATGCTTGCGCTTCCCCTGTAGAGGGAAACAACATGCCGCCAAGCATCCTTGGCCACGGTGAAGGGTCGGAGATGAGCAAGATCTTCGGGTGGAATTGCACCTTGGATGATGAAGAGATCATTCTCATTGAATTGATTATCCGCGGCTTCTCTAGGGGTGAAGTTGCTTCGGTCATGCGGATAAAAACCTTCTTCAATGATTCTCCAAAGGTTAGTATTAACATGGTTCAAATGACGCTTAAAGCGGTAAACCCAAGAATCAAAGTCCTCATTTTTCACAATCTTAGGGGGAGGCATGATTCAAATGAGTGGAAGGAATCGGTCCACCATAAATAAGTGGAGGTTCCACATGGGCAAAGATGCCGTTGCCATTTTTACCACTAGAAGGAGCCTTTTCACTAGTAGTTTCCCCCTTGTCGGAGTTAGCATCCGTCACCTTGTTAGTGGGATCACCCACTTTCATCGGTGCGGTAGATAGTTTAAGCCCTTCTAAGAATTTATTAAACATGCTTTCAACCTCGGTCGTCATGGAGGTTTTCAATGTGTCTAAAGCCACATTGAATTCCTCACGAGAGACCGCGGTTCCCCCATCGGCCGTAGACGAGACCGGATTCACACCGGAGTGCTCCTCCACACCGTCTACGGTGTCAACCATACTCTTCGGACGGCAAAGTCCTTAATAAAGAAACCTGGCTCTGATACCAATTGAAAGGATCGATATAGTTGACTAGAGGGGGGGGGGGTGAATAGGCAACTAACAATTTTTAGCTTTTCTTTATCAAATTAAACTTTGCATCAAAGTAGGTTGTCTAGATATGCAATTAGGTGAGCAACCTATATGATGCAACAACAATAAGCACACAAGCAAGCAAGGGATATAGCACAAATAAACTTGTACAAGTAAAGGCACGAGATAACCAAGAGTGAAGCCGGTGAAGACGAGGATGTGTTACCGAAGTTGCTTCCTTTTGAAGGGAAGTACGTCTCCGTTGGAGCGGTGTGGAGGCACAATGCTCCCCAAGAAGCCACTAGGGCCACCGTATTCTCCTCACGCCCTCACACAATCCGAGATGCCGTGATTCCACTATTGGTGCCCTTGGAGGCGGCGACCGGGCCTTTACAAAAAAGGTTGGGGCTATCTCCACAACTTAATTGGAGGCTCCCAATGACACCACAAAGCTTCACCACAATGGAAATATGGCTCCGCGGTGACCTCAACCGTCTAGGGTGCTCAAACACCAAAGAGTAATAAGATCCGCAAGGGATTAGTGGGGGAATCAAATTTCTCTTGGTGGAAGTGTAGATCGGGGCCTTCTCGACCAATCCCTAGAAAATCAACAAGTTTGATTGGCTAGGGAGAGAGATTGGGTGGAAATGGAGCTTGGAGCAACAATGGAGCTTAGGGATGAAAGAGGTGGTCAACTCGGAGAAGAAGACACCCTTTATATAGTGGAAGAACAAATCCAACCGTTATCCACCAACTCAGCCTGCGAAGCACGGTACTACCGCGCCGGGGACACGGTACTACCGCAAGGGCATACGATACTACCTCAAGGCACTG
Source organism: Triticum aestivum (assembly GCF_018294505.1). Classification (NCBI taxonomy): domain Eukaryota; kingdom Viridiplantae; phylum Streptophyta; class Magnoliopsida; order Poales; family Poaceae; genus Triticum; species Triticum aestivum. The sequence goes on from NC_057808.1 coordinate 41,655,696, forward strand.
CGGTAATACCGCCCATGCAGCAGTATCTAAACTAGCCCTGAAGCGATGAGACAGAGGGCGGTAGAACCGCTGGCGCGGTACTACCGCTCCCCCTTGCGGTACTACCGCAAGGCAGGGATAGACTAGATTTGGGAAGGCACAGACGTATAAAAATACATCCGTGGCAACTTCCGCTGAGTTGGGATCTATGCAAAAATCCGACACGGTAGTACCGTAAGCCAGGAGCGGTACTACCGCGCGAGGCGCGGATGTAAAAAATTACATCCGCCCCTACTGTTGCGCATGCTGCTAAGCCTGGCCAGAGCTCACGGTACTACCGTGCCCCTGACGCGGTACCACCGAATAGGGTGCGGATGTAAAAAATTACATCCGCCCCTACTACCGCAAAAGCAGCAGCGCCTGGCATGAGGCCATAGTACTACCGCTCCAAGGAAGCGGTACTAACGTGGGCACTTGCGGTACTACCGCGCCAGAGGCCGGTACTACCGCAAGGGCCTGCGGTACTACCGCTCCAAGGAGCAGTACTACCGCATGCCCCAGTTCAGCAACAAACACGACATTTTGCATAGACAAGAAAAGACGGAGGATACTCCAAAGTGCCAAAGGAAAGGTGGTGCAAAAGGAGTAGACATGTACGTGATGATTCCACCCAAACCTTTTCAAAGCGGACCCCCTCTTAATAGTACGGCTTTCCTACAACTCAAATCTACCGAAAAGAAACGTAGAGAAACACCGTCTTCAATAGTCTTCGAGGGGCACCAAATCGTCTTGTGCCTAGTCATGATATATCTGAAATACTCAATGCACATGATTAGTCCGCAAAAGCATTGTCATCAATCACCAAAACAACTAAGGGATGAAAATGCCCGTACATGTATTTACCTCGAAATATTACTGTATACTTCTCAAACTTTACACACTGCCGTTTTTTTAGACAATTTACACACTGCCATTTATCTTTTGAGGATTTTATTGCCATTCATTCGTGGGCCTCATGCCGTGGCCCAGGATGATGGGCCTGTCCGCAGCAGCCCGCGCAACGCCTCCCCCGCAGAACAATCCTCTCTATGTGTATTCCCCTGTCCCCTACCGGCGCCGCCGCCCGACTCCGCCGAGCTCATTTCCCTCACCCTCTCTCTGCGTCGCCGTCGCCGGCGCCGCCGCGACGCTGTACTCCGGCTCCCTGGACCCGATAGTTCCTCGACCCTAGTTCGTTCGACGAGGTGGGTTGGTCCAGCCCGAGGGATCTCTCAGGGCTCCGTAGGGTTCACGTTCTTCTTGCTGTTTTGTGCGCGGCCGCGGCGTTGGCGCTAACACCGCCCCGGGATTTCTCGTCTGCAGGGAATTCTTCGGGTGGCTGCAGGAGATGGCGGCGTTCCTGAGGTCAAAGTGCTCCTCAGGTATACAAAATTTTCTCTCACCCGCATCACACTTTTCATCCCATGTATGGACAGGTCCTTGTGCGGTGAGATTTTTTTTTTCTAGGAACCCACTCGAGAGGTAGTAGTAAGAAAGAATCACCAGTTCATATGAGGCATGCATGTTTCACCCGCTGTCATGCTGAAACCCCTGTGTCTATCGTGGTGCCTGATGAATCAGCTAAAGGTCAAAATGCTAATGTGCAGCTGTGATCGATGACATGGCTGCATCATCTTAAGTTCTTAATCTTGGGCAAAAAATTATGACTGCAGTTGAACCTTGACTGGTTCACATTATTTGTTTGCCTGGTTAACTAACTAACCTTTGTAGCGATAGGACGTGACCAGGTGGATTATGATTGGTTTCCTAATTCCCATCAATTAATTTGCTCACGGGACTAGAATAGCTGGTTCCTAAAGATGCGGTCGATTTACTCGCTGTGAGAAAAGGATATCTTGGAAGCCGGTATCTAGTTGAAACCTTATGCATCCCTGATTCCATTCAAATATGTCTTGCCGAGTTGCCGTGATTTTTTTTGGGTCACCATTCTGCAATGTGAAGCTCAGGTAATTGATTTACATCATGTAAATGCTTATTGATCCATGTAGTTGGGCGTACGTTGATGGGAAGCGTTGGAAACAATCTGAATGGGGGTATCAATTCCTCTGCTGAAACTGTGACAAGACCATCTCACTGTGATGCTATCAGCCAGGTACTACTGCATTGTTCAAGCTTAAATGTTTCGTTCACCTCAACACATCCTGAAACTTACGTCTCTTCTGATATTTGTCATTAGCCAGAAAATTAAGACAGTATTCCTGTAAGCGATTTGTCAGCTTCTTACAATGTGTTAGCCACTCAAAAGTTCCAAAGTGTCTGACTGTTTGTCCCCCAATGACATACATGGCCCAGCTTGGTATTTAATTACGAAGTCGTTTGCTTGATATAGTTCAATAGCTTGTGTTTATAGTTGCTGTCAAGTTCTGTGTCTTTCTGTAGATGCCAGCAATGGCATAAGGATTACAAACTAGATTCCTGTGACATACTGAACTCCATGTTTCATGGTTATTTAATCCACTCTTCAGTCTTCATGAGCATTTTTCATATTATTTTCGGTTTTCTCAGAACCATCATAGAGATTAAGTGAGTTACTGTAGTGACGGTGCTTCGGAGCGGTCTTTTGTTGTAGCATCCTGTAGGTGCAGTCGAAGTGCCTCAAGATGTAGGAGTAGTTTTTTTTTTCATGATGCATATGTTAGGCATCGAAAAAAGTTAAGTCTGTATGAAACTTGATTCATATGCTGTGACTCCATTTTCGTAATGAAAATGGGGGCCGTGTGGCCCCTCTGATCGAAATAAAATAAAATTAAGTGAGTTACTTTTCTGGAAAAAAAGAACCGTGTGACCTCCCGTGTGGTGCAAAAGCAATCAGTATTATTGCTAGAGTATGTAGTTCTCTTGAAGTGCTTCTTGCTTTAAGCATGTATGTTTTCCAAGAGGTGAACTAGTAACATGTGTCATCGTTCTGGTTTCAGCAAATCAGGACATTCATCCAGATGAGAACCAACCTCAAGGTGGTAGACAACTCTGGAGCCAAACGGGTCATGTGCATACAGTCCTTGAGGGGGAAGAAAGGAGCAAGGCTAGGGGACATGATAATTGGTTCTGTGAAGGAAGCGCAACCTCGCGGCAAGGTCAAGAAAGGTGATGTGGTCTATGGTGTGGTTGTCCGTGCCGCTATGAAGAAAGGACGTAGTGACGGCAGCGAGGTCCAGTTCGATGACAACGCTATCGTCATCGTGAACAACAAAGGCGAGCTGATTGGCACTCGCGTCTTCGGTCCTGTTCCCCATGAGCTCAGGAAGAAGAAGCATCTCAAGATCTTGGCATTGGCTGAACACATAGTTTGAGACCTTACCCTGCTTAGTCATATCTCTCTTTTATTTCAATGGAATGGAATTAACATTGCTCCAGTAATGTTTTGCTTGTCCCTGCAGTCATTCCACCTTTCCTTTGGTAATTTGTGTTTGGAAGAATGTACCCTAAAAGGAGAATGTGTACCAATCAAACTATAGGGAGCCCTCGGCAGATCAAGTTTTATAGCACATTTAATCTGAATGTTTCGCTGCAACGGCGAAAATATGTTCCTTATTTGCTCTGTTTTACCTGGATCATCATGTGCTGCCTGTAATTTTCTGCTTGTTGACTTAGTACATTTACATGGTGTCCTATCATTACATTCCTGGAACATGAAGAGGACACACTTCCATTTTCACAACATATAACATTTGCTCCCTGCTTCACCATATATATTTTTAATCCAATTTTAGCAGATATTAGGTCTTCACTTGTCACCTTTTTCAGCCGTCGCGTCATTCGGTGTCTCATCTTTCCCGGTGAGCTAAAATGTCGAGAAATTGATGTGCAGCTGTGATCGACACATAACTGTACATCTTTAACCTTGGACAAAAAAAACCATCACAACATGATCATGGAGGATGAGGATGAATATGCTGCCAGAGATCTGGAATTTGAGAACATGGGTGATGCTATCCAACTTCCAAATCAGAATCTGGCCACATTTGATGAGTTTGTCCAAATACATCAACAAATTCAGCATCGACCAACTCATGAGCAGCTTAAGGAGATAATAGTGTGTCCATTTGGAGTTGGAATGTGTTTGTCCAAATACATTACAATTCGACATCGACCAACTTATGAGCAGCTTAAGGATTGTAATGTATTTGGATAAACATAGTTCATATGAGCAACTCAATCAGATGCCGAATTTGGGGCCGGCGTTGGAGATGCCCTAACACAGTTCATAGTGAATCTGTCTGTACATGTCTGTCTTCACAGTTGAACCATCGAATGAACTAGTGGTCCAACTGAGCCGAGACGCTCACCGGTTCAGTCAGGTCCACTCCTCCCAACCGCAAGCTAGAGGCGGTGTCTTGCCTGACCCCTCTCGTCCATACGATCCTGTCCATCCATTCCGATCCGGCGGCCACACCCTGACTAGAAGAACCCCTGGAGTGTTTGACAAAAAACTACCATTTTAGGGGTTTTTGTCCCACAGAATTATCACTTTGAAAATTTTGACCGAAAACTACCGAAAATTTCTTAATTTGTCCCTAAAAACTACTAGTTTCAGTTGATGATCTTTTTAGACGATCTAAACAGAAAACTGACAAGACTGGCCCACCCGCCAGGGAAGATGTGGCTGAAAAGTCAATGCCAGGGGAGACTCGCCATTGCGTCGGGTGTGGAGGCGACTGGCGAGGTGCAGCGGCAGCTGTGGCCACGCATGGCGACCGGCGTGGCAGTCGCGGCCACACAGGGTGACGAGCAGCAGTAGAGGCCATGTACAGGTCGCCGTCGCAGCCGCCACCTCTCACCTCCCACCCCCACCCGCGCCGCAGGTCGACGCCACCAGATCGACGCCGCCGGACCCGTCCCCCCGTCTCGCCGCCGTCCAGGTCGTCCTCGGCCTCCGGCTCACCACCGACTAGCTTCCGGACAAGCGCAAGCTCAGTATTGCCCCCTACAGATAGCCTAGGGCAGGCACCAGTCTCGCCTCGCAGCAAGGGCTCGCCGCGATGGTGGTCCTGATTCCGGGGGAGGGAGAGCTGGCCTTCGGCGGCAACCAGGACGACGACGACGCGGAGGACGCCTCGCCGGGCAGCAAGGAGCTGGTGGCCATGGTGGAGGCGGCGATGGTGGCGAGCGTGGAGCTGGACGCGGCCGCTGACCGGGCGCCGCCGTACGGGAACGAGCGAACGCCCTGCACACTGGCTCGTGTTCGCGCGGGAGGCACCCCTTGTGCCCGGGAAGAAGGCCTCCCTTTGAGCTGGAGCTTGTGGGCAGCGGCAAGGAGCAGCATCACCACGGCTCCGGCCTCCCTCTCGCCTCCGGCGATGACCGGCCGGGAGTCGGAGCTCCGCAACACCCTCCTCCCATCCGCTGGTATAGGATGTCGAGGCTCACGCCCGCTGAGGGAGTCCTGGATTATGGGGTCCTCGGGGAGCCGGCCTATACTACATGTGCCAGGTTGATGGGCCGTGAAGACACGAAACAGAAGACCTTCCCCCGTGTCCGGATGGGACTCTCCTTTGCGTGGATGGCAAGCTTGGCGTACGGATGTGTAGTTTCCTTTCCCTGTAAACCGACTCTGTACAACCCTAGGCCCTTCCTGTGTCTATATAAACTGGAGGGGTTAGTCCGTAGAGGCCAAGACAAATCATACAGACTAGACATTTAGGGTTTAGCCATTACGATCTCGAGGTAGATCGACTCTTGTATCCCCTATACTCATCAAAGTCAATCAAGCAGGAAGTAGGGTATTACCTCCATTAAGAGGGCCCGAACCTGGGTAAAACATCGTGTCCCCTGCCTCCTGTTACCTTTGATCCTCAGACGCACAGTTCGGGACCCCCTACCCGAGATCGGCCGGTTTTGACACCGACATTGGTGCTTTCATTGAGAGTTCCTCTGTGTCGTCAATAGAAGGATCGATGGCTCGCCTTGTCATCAACGACAAAATCACCGCTGGAAGGGCCCTGGCTCCTGGGCAGATCCTCCAGCTCGGCAGTGTTACCATGGGCGCCCGCTCGGCCATCAAGCCGAAGGCGGTCCCCCAAACGGCCAATAACCCTCTCCGCATTAGCCTCGAACACTCCGATAAGATGGATCCGGCGGATATCTCTTCATTGAGCGAACTACTAGATTGTATCGCCGCCCTGGGGGTCGCAACAGACTATGATCGGATTGGGCTTAAACCCGATCAGAGGGAAATCAAATCCCCGCCGATCACCCATCTGGTAGCGGTTGTGGAGGAACATGTAGGAGATATGCCCTAGAGGCAATAATAAATGTTATTGATTATCTCCCTGTTCATAATTATGTTTATGTTCCATGCTATAATTGCTTTGGTTCCCGAGCCCGTATATCCATAAAGGCTCTGGGGAGAACCCATATGCACGTGTGAAATAATAAACGGTAAAATGTATTCCTAGTCGTGCCTCTAAGACTAGCTCAAGTGTTGCATGATGATTACGTTTTCCCAATCATGGGCATGTCTATGCCAAGCAACTTTGAGGGTACAATGTCAGGAAGGACATTTGTGTTGAATCGACCCGAATTGATGTTATGCTATGAGATACATTCGTCACAAGTTAATGGTTTATAACACAGAGATAGTTAATGTTTGCATAATTCCTTAGACCATGAGAGTACCGAGTTTCTTCATGCTTGCTTCATGAACTTTGGGGTTTGTTAAACGTCATCCGTAACTGGATGGCTATTACGGGTTCATGGGAAAGTATGTTAAGTAACTTGATAGCTCGAGATTGGGATTTGCTCCTCCGACGATGGAGAGATATACTCGGGCCCTCTCGGTGTTACGGTGTCCATCATCGTCTGGCCAGAACCTTTGTGATTTGATCACGGGGATGCCGGAACACGGAAACGAGAAAAGAGAACAAAACCGGTAACGAGGTAACTTGCATGGTGGACAAATTGTTCGTCCACGGGGATGCAATAAATCTCATCTCAGGTGTTTGTGATATATCGTGAAGCAGCAGGAATAGCTCACCGCAACTGGAGGTTCACTCGAATATTCATTCGTGTGGGTATAGGGGTCAATATGGGTGTCCACGGCTCCGATGTTGATCATTGATCGGAAGGGGTTCCAGGTCATGTATATACTTCACTGAACCTATAGGGTCACACGCTTAAGGGTCATCTATCTGCTGAATACTAGACAGGGAGTCTGAGAGAAAATCACCGAATAAGTTTCGGACACCGGAAAAGTTTCGGACAGCGGAAAAGTTCCGCAGAGAGAGGTCACCGGATGAGTTCCGGTGAAACTGAAAAGTTGTTTCAGGGGATACCATAAAGTCAAATTGGTTTCGGCACATGCCTGATAATTCTTGGAGGGTGCCAGAATCATTCTGGAAGCTTTCTGGAATTTTCCGGGATAATAACCGGATATGCTCCGGAGCTGCCGGAACCACTTCAGATGCTTTTCGCAGATGAAAATCACTAAACCGGAATTGTTTCGGAACGCGTTGAAAATAATTTTGGTGGGTACTGGAAATGTTCTAAGCCCACACAAATATTTTCAGTTCGAACGGACGCTGAAAAATGTCGTCGTGAATAGTGAAAATGAGCTTTATGGTTACTTTATGGAAAGCCACCTTTTGGGGCTTTGCTCCAAAAGATCTTGGGGATGACATGGATGGATAGGAGCCATTTTTTGGGCCCCTCATGGGGGTGTGGCCGGCCACATGGGGTATCCCCCCTTGGGGACCCTCTTGTTCATTGGTTTCACTCCTAGGTCCTTGTGGAAGGACTTCATTCATGTGCATTTTTGGGTTTTTGTGTGAAACTACCCTACCCGTTGGGATTTCCTATAAATAGAGGTGGAGGGGCAGCCCTCCACACTCAATCTTTCTCACATACATGCCATTGCAATGATCTGGCTTCTTCTCTCCCTCCCAGCGAAATAGTTTCGTAGAGCCGAAAGGCTGTCTGGGTTCCGGCAGGAACTAGTTCTGGACAGCGAAGCCCTGCCGGATAGATGACACCGTATGTGTGCAACTCTGTAGAGAGATCGTAGTTTCGGTATTAGTTCGTGAGTGCCTCCCGAAGGGCTGTCCGTGTGACCGTCCGAGTTTTGAAGGTCCTCCCGAAGGGCTGTCCGAGTGACCATTCGAGTTTCGAAGGTCCTCCCGAAGGGTTGTCCGCGACACCGTCCGGGGGGCTGTTCGACCACCTCCCGGAGGGTTGTCTGAGGAGCAGATGAGGGTATACATCCTCGCGGTTGGGAGGTTGTAAATCCTAGCTACGGGGATCTGCACCGCCGATCGTCATCGACTCTACTTCCCGCTGCGCTACGAGTCGGTAACGAAAAAGATCAAACCTTGTATGCAGTCTCCATAGTGGTCCTGGGCTGGTGCGTAGGTCGGAAATTTTTTGTTTTCTGCTCATTACCCTACAGTGGCATCATGAGCCGTGCTATGCGTAGATGCAGGTTGCGATCTAGAATACATAGAGATGTATGGGTATTGCATAATACAATTAGGTAGTAGATGAGATCTATTGCTAAAAATTATTTATGCGGGTGACAGATGAAATCTGTTACCCGATGTTCTTGTTGCTTCCCTAGAATTTGCGTTTGCTCAATCTCGAGACAGCATGGTGGAATTTGAGAAAGTTCTGGCAATCCGTGATCCTGATTGATCATGGAAGTGCTATCAGTTCTTTGGGTTCTGCCGTAGTCAAAAGAAAGATGAAATTCGCAGACGATAGGGCAATGCAGATATGATCTGCACGGGGGTCATGCGTATGACGAAGTTTAGTATGGGGTTCGAGATTTTATTGTCTCGTGCTTCATACACCCTGCAAAGTTAATCTAGCGACATGAACTATCATACTTGATGATGAACGTGTCGCTGCGGTTTAAGTCAAAACCTTAGAAGCCACGTAAAATAAATTTTGCATAAACCGATTAGAGGCGTCTAATTTGGTTTTGCAGGATGTGCATGTGATGTGGTATAGTAGTGCTCATACTAATTCGATTATGTATGAGATGACTATATGATGTAATTTGATTAACATGACCTGCGTGTCATGATTCGGCATGATGGCTGGAGCCATATGATTGCACTTTAATGACCTGTGTGTCAACCTTAAGTAATGCGTTAATTTTATACGCTATGGAGATAGCAATATTATCTGGTGCATCGACAAGGTGGTGGCAATCTTCGCGAAGGTGAACACCAACACGAATGCCGAAGACGAAGAAATGAAATACTTCTCCGTCAGAAAGGGCTATACCATATCATGCTATTATGAATTGCCTGAGATGTTTATCCCTTATGATGCACCCTTCTTGATTGCGTGGTATTCGCTTTTTATTAGGGTGATCTCTCGCAAAATACCAAGTAGTTAGTGTTCTCCCAAGTGTAGCACCGTCACGGCACCTATCTTTTCGGGGTGCGCCGTGTCACACGGGTACGAACGATTAGAGAAGTGTGAGGCGGGTGAGTTGAGACCTCGCAGCGAGATCACTTGGTTGTCTTGACGTTCAGGCATGACCGTCATGAGCTCGGAACACACGCATCGAAAGATGAACAAGAGTCACATAGAGATGTGATTGGCAAGTTGGCCTACCGGTTGAGATTTTTCGTCATCAGTGGTGTTACACCAATGGCGAACAATTGAAATGTGGATCTTGTATCACTCACAATCAATTTTGAGAGATATTGATTTGAGTGGGAGCGCACTGTTGAATTAACATGTTTAATTCTTAGTGCAATTAATTATGAACATTGTCTAAGTGTTATATGCAAAATAGTTGTAGAATAATGGCTCGCGTTTCCACCTTCCCTATTAAAATTGAATAGCTGTTAAATATCTGGTTAAAACTTTACGATTGGTAACGTAATATGAGGATTGTCCTCAAAAGTGCCGAGAAGGACTTTGTCCTATCGCATGCTTTCCGTATCCTCCCGCTAATGCTATGGATCATGTGACTCTTGTCCTTCGATCCAAAAGCTAGAATTCTGTTACGGTCAAGTGAAATATGTTTGCTTCCATGAAACTCGAACTTCGAAAGTTTGGGATAGTTATGTGATATTCATGGAACTGGAAATTAATTTTCAGATACAAACAAAGGCTGAAAGATATGAAATATCCAAAGCAATGTTTGATTGCAAATTTTAGTAAAGTGTTTACTATGCATTAGACTGATAAGAGAGGGATCCAGAAGAACGCCTGTCATATAATGAAAGGTGAATAAAACAACAACTTAAAGAGAAAGGAAGTGTCCAAAGGGTGTTAGTATGACTTACACGCCTAGGAAGTCCGGGGCTAACGCCACTCTTAAGTTGGGTGCTTCTTTTGCGAGTAGGAGAAATACTAAAAGTTAAACTGTTAGAAGTATAAAGGCAGAAAGAAAGATGACTGGAATATCCAGCTCATGTATGAATGTCATACAAGTTTTTGGTGTATAGTAGGCTGGTCAAAGATATAGTTCTTGGGAATTATGGTTAAACATGTTAATCACTAATTCTTGGGTATTGTGAGTTAATCACAAAGATACCCACTCGATTGCATTCTGTTACGAATCAATGTAAGAGCTACTATGGCCTAAAAGGCTAGCCAGAAATGAGGTTAAGGTATACACAGGGAACATAGTAAATGTTACTATACCTTCCATCGGTGTATTGCCGTCTGTATTTATTTTCATAATTCATTTAGAGTTTTACAAACTCTATCCCATTGCATAAGGTATCTTGCAAGAAGGTTGTTCATAAGAGAACTTTTTATGTTCGATGTTATGAATAACACAAGGGCCATACTTTCATTATGAATGAGATGTATGTTATGAATATTGATAATAATACAATACCTCTGAGTTTACTTTCATAATTCATTTTAGAGTTTCATACACTCTAGCCCATTGCACAATGTTTGTTGCAAAAGAGTTGTTCATAAAAACAACAATTGTTGTTAAGTATTATGAATAACATGAAGGGCCATGCTTCCATCCAAGATGGGATGTATGTTATGAATATTGATGGTAATATGATACATCCATAACACTGACGCTAAATGTCGCAAAAGAATACCACACATGTGTGGCACTGTATTTGGTCACATTGGAGAAACCCGCATGGAAAATTCCATTATGATGGATTTTGAAGTCGTTTTGATTTTGAATCATCTGACACTTGCAACTTTCTCCGAAAAGTGAAGTGACTGAAATACCGTTCACAGGCCATAAGAATGAGCAACAAACTTATTGGTGATCATACATTTTGATGTGTGTAGTTCAATAAATGTTGTTGCAAGTAGTGGATTTATATATCTTCAGAAATGACTCAAGTAGATATATGGATATTTGCTTGATGAGACGTAAGTCTGGATCTTTTGAAATCATTCGAAAGGTTTTCAAAAATGAAGTAGAAGTTATTGTAACAAGAAAATTATGTTTCTGCAATTTGATTGCACAAAGGAATATTTGAGTTACATGTTTAGCGAATGTCTGATGAGTTGTGAAAGGGGTTTCATAACTTGCACCTCCCGGAACACCACTGCAAGTGAAAAGTCCGTGGAGATGTAATCTAACCATTTATGACATGGTAAGGTCAAAGATGACATAAATAAATTTGCCATTATCCTTTTTAAAGTGATGCTTTAGAGACTGCGGCTTTTACACTGAAAAGAGCTACATCGGGTCTGTTGAAATGAAGCCATGGTATGGTACGCCCAACCATGTTATATCTTTTCTTAACATTTGGAATATGGGGCTTGTGTAAAAGGTTACAAACCTATTCCAAATCAGACAAGTGCTACTTTGTAGGTTATACCAAATGTTGGGTATTCCTCCCTCACTATACCGAGGCAAATAGTTTTGCCACGAAACGGTGTGCTTTTAAAGAGAATGGTTCTTTCAAAAAGGTGAGTGGGAGAATAGTGCAACTCGACGAGATAAACAGTATCTTTGTCGTCAGATCAAAGGAAAGAGACCTTGGAAGTAATTCCAGAGTTTCCTACTGCGACTGATACGGAAGTCTCTACAATAAAATGTATGAACTTCGGTCGAACTTGCAGCTGAACCACGTAGGCAAGGCTCGTGCAAACCTCTCAGGTGCGCAAACGAGATATTGTTGTTAGACAACATTATACCTACGATACACAAGGAAGCGTTGATGGGCCCTGACTCCGGAATTGGCTAAAAGCAAATACAACCCGAGTTAGTTTCCATATAAGTGATTCAAGATTAAAACCTTGATACACCTTTCGGAAGACTTAGAGTCTAACGAATATTTATGGAACTTAAAACTGATACGGATAAAAATGTTTTATCCATAAAGCTCGACTTGTTGAAATAACAAGTTCAAGAGTTGACTACGATGAGGTTGTTTTCATCGTAGCGATGCTTAAAGTCGGTTCGGGTTGAACTAGCAATTAATACATATTTCAATCATGAGATATGAAACATGGATGACAATAGGATTTCCATCTGATGGAAATGAAACCAAGGACTTGCATGTGTTACAGTCCAAGGCATTTTGTCTATCCAGAGGATGCTAGTAAGGGTGCAAACTTCAGAGTTCCAGCGATGGACAGAAGAGAGCAAAATGGAGTTGGAATCTTCGTGTTTTGATGAAATGGTCAAAGGGGTTTTGACTTCATCAATGGGTAACGAAGATGCTTGTAATTCAAGAAAGTAAGTGGGAGCGTAATAATATTTCTAAAAACCTTGTGTGCTTGACACATTGTTAATTGGAAATAAATTTCTTGACACGAATTAGGACTTCATTTGAAAATAGTTTTTCGATGAAGTGCTTAGGCTAAATAGCCTCAATATTAGGCATGATGATCTATGGAGATAGATTTACCTAATGGGGCTAAGCAATGAATACATATTGACAAGATGCTAAAACCTTTTAGCATTTAAAACGCCAAGGAGTGATTCTTGCCGAAGTCACATGGAAAGAGTTTTTGCAAGACTCGGTGTCCCAAAACACGATGAGTAAAATACATGATGGAGATTCCACACACTCTTGTGTTTGGATTAATCATGTATTCCATGGTATGTAAAACAACCAGATATGTCCGATACTCCCAAGGTGTTGCGAGTATGGATACCAAAGTGATCAAATTACTGATCATGGGACAACAGTGAAAGATGTCACAGAGTACTAGAGTAAGTACTGATGACATGGTTTTCTCGCAAGCAGAGATCATGAAGAGTTCGTTGTAAAATGGTACATCGATACAGTCTTCATCTTTTCTCCATGCGATTTTCGATTTAAATTAAGGGTTTTGTGTAACACACAATGTGGTGGCACAGTTAGTTGGAATTTGTTCAAACTAGTTACTGTGGCGAATTCTATAACAAGGGCTAAGTATGTTGACACTTTAGAAGCGACAAAGAAGATGTTTAATCATATAGTTCATTCATGAACTTAGTATGGTTCCAAGATGGCTTTTGACAATGGGACACTACTGCAGATAGTTGCTCCCTAACTCAGTCTGAGGAATCCAGGTTCGACCTGTGATTCACATACATACAAAGCCAAGTCCACACAAAATATGAATTTTGTGAAAACATGAAAACGCGAGGACATGCAAAGATACACACGAAGCTGAAGTCGTCAGATGCGTTGGACATTAGGCTATACCACAAGCGAAGCATATTTACACCGGTGTGCCACAGGTGTGAAGTGCATTAGCATAAGCTAGATTATTGTCTCTAGTGCAAGTGGGAGTCTGTAGGAAATATTCCCTAGAGGCAATAATAAATGTTATTGATTATCTCCCTGTTCATAATTATGTTTATGTTCCATGCTATAACTGCTTTGGTTCCCGAGCCCGTATATCCATAAAGGCTCTGGGGAGAACCATATGCATGTGTGGAATAATAAACGGTAAAATGTATTCCTAGTCGTGCCTCTAAGACTAGCTCAAGTGTTGCATGATGATTATGTTTTCCCAATCATGGGCATGTCTATGCCAAGCAACTTTGAGGGCACAATGTCAGGAAGGAGATTTGTGTTGAATCGACCCGAATTGATGTTATGCTATGAGATACATTCGTCACAAGTTAATGGTTTATAACACAGAGATAGTTAATGTTTGCATAATTCCTTAGACCATGAGAGTATCGAGTTTCTTCATGCTTGCTTCATGAACTTTGGGGTTTGTTAAACGTCATCCGTAACTGGATGGCTATTACGGGTTCATGGGAAAGTATGTTAAGTAACTTGATAGCTCGAGATTGGGATTTGCTCCTCCGACGATGGAGAGATATACTCGGGCCCTCTCGGTGTTACGGTGTCCATCATCGTCTGGCCAGAACCTTTGTGATTTGATCACGGGGATGCCGGAACACGGAAACGAGAAAAGAGAACAAAACCGGTAACGAGGTAACTTGCATGGTGGACAAATTGTTCGTCCACGGGGATGCAATAAATCTCACCTCAGGTGTTTGTGATATATCGTGAAGCAGCAGGAATAGCTCACCGCAACTGGAGGTTCACTCGAATATTCATTCGTGTGGGTATAGGGGTCAATATGGGTGTCCACGGCTCCGATGTTGATTATTGATCGGAAGGGGTTCCAGGTCATGTCTATACTTCACCGAACCTATAGGGTCACATGCTTAAGGGTCATCTATCTGCTGAATACTAGACAGGGAGTCTGAGAGAAAATCACCGAAAAAGTTTCGGACAGCGGAAAAGTTCCGCAGAGAGAAGTCACCGGATGAGTTCCGGTGAAACTGAAAAGTTGTTTCAGGGGATACCATAAAGTCAAATTGGTTTCGGCATATGCCTGATAATTCTTGGAGGGTGCCAGAATCATTCTGGAAGCTTTCTGGAATTTTCCGGGATAATAACCGGATATGCTCCGGAGCTGCCGGAACCACTTCAGATGCTTTTCGCAGATGAAAATCACTAAACCGGGATTGTTTAGGAATGCGTTGAAAATAATTTTGTTGGGTACTGGAAATGTTCTAAGCCCACACAAATATTTTCAGTTCGAACGGACGCTGAAAAATGTCGTCGTGAATAGTGAAAATCAACTTTATGGTTACTTTATGGAAAGCCACCTTTTGGGGCTTTGCTCCAAAAGATCTTGGGGATGACATGGATGGATAGGAGCCATTTTTTGGGCCCCTCATGGGGGTGTGGCCGGCCACATGGGGTATCCCCCCTTGGGGACCCTCTTGTTCATTGGTTTCACTCCTAGGTCCTTGTGGAAGGACTTCATTCATGTGCATTTTTGGGTTTTTGTGTGAAACTACCCTACCCGTTGGGATTTCCTATAAATAGAGGTGGAGGGGCAGCCCTCCACACTCAATCTTTCTCACATACATGCATTGCAATGATCTGGCTTCTTCTCTCCCTCCCAGCAAAATAGTTTCGTAGAGCCGAAAGGCTGTCTGGGTTCCGGCAGGAACTAGTTCTGGACGGCGAAGCCCTGCCGGATAGATGACACCGTATGTGTGCAAATCTGTAGAGAGATCGTATTTTCGGTCTTAGTTCGTGTGTGCCTCCCGAAGGGCTGTCCGTGTGAGCGTCCGAGTTTTGAAGGTCCTCCCGAAGTGCTGTCCGAGTGACCGTTCGAGTTTCGAAGGTCCTCCCGAAGGGCTGTCCGCGACACCGTCCGGGGGCTGTTCGACCGCCTCCCGGAGGGCTGTCTAAGGAGCAGATGAGGGTATACATCCTCGCAGTTGAGAGGTTGTAAATCCTAGCTGCGGGGATCTGCACTGCCGATCGTCATCGACTCTACTTCCCGCTGCGCTACGAGTCGGTAACGAAAAAGATCAAACCTTGTATGCCGTCTCCATAGTGGTCCTGGGCTGGTGCGTTGGTCGGAATTTTTTTGTTTTCTGCTGCATTACCCTACAGAACAAGCCAAGACCACTTCTCCCCCTAAGTTGGTAACAAAATATGTTCGTATTACCGAGCCTTCCGAGCCGGATACCTGTCTTCAGGAAGAGACTATGCGTCCTCCGAACATGGAAGCAGGCATTGAGCCCAAAAACCTCCAGGACACTCCGGATCCTGGACCAGTTACCTCAGAAATTATTCAAATTCCGGATCCCACAGGGGGTCATGGTTCGGATTCGAACCCACTCACCCACCACAAGCAATACTCCCCAAGCAATTCTGGTCCCCCGGACATATGCAATCTAATGTATGTGCGGCAGCAACCTCAGGAAATAGTCCATCACTTCTGGGCCAGATTCCTTCTTGTTAAAAACAAAGATCAAAGATTGCTGCGACAACGACACGGTTTCAGTATTTTGCCGCAAATATACGGACGAAGGGATCCTCAATGCCCTCAACCGACGTCGCATACTGCACTTTGCACATTTGGCACACATAGTACAGAAGTATTGCGCAATGGAAAGCGCCTGGAAGGCCCAGACAGCCCAATGGGAACCACCGGCCTTTAAGCCACCCACCGGACGGACAAAAAGGATGCACCCTCACGGGGCACCTGATCGTCACCCCGTGGACAAGAAAATTAAACCCTTAACGGGGCGCAGATTTGTCCTTGATGAATGGCTCGACAAGCCCTGTCAAATGCACACAACGCCGAATATCAAACCAACACACAGCCTTCGGGCATGTTGGGTACTCCGGCAGGTGGCTAAGAGCGGTGAGGCTATCCTCACCAACACAAACTCAGAGAAATACTCTCCGGAGAACGACGACTTTAATGTCTTCACGGTCTTCGAGACCTTTTCTTTGAATAATCGGCGTAAAAGGGCGCTCTGTGACCTCACCGAAGTCAATCAAGTAGCCGCAGTAAACCCTTGGAACGATATGGCGATAAACTTCAACGGGAACGACGAACCAAGGGCCCAATCAGTCCGAGCACCAGCCGCTATGGTCCTAAACCCAATTGTGGACGGCTTCTGGCTCACCAAAGTGCCCATGGATGGCAGAAGCGGACTGAACCTCATCTACGAGGACACGCTCAATAAAATGCAGATGGACAGGAGCCGCATTGAGCAAAGCAGTACAACCTTTCGAGGAATTATCCCCAGTCGAGAAGCACGATGCTCGGGGAAAATTAAACTCGATGTGGTATCCGGCACGCCAGAGAACTACAGGTCCGAAGAGTTAATCTTCCACGTGGCACCTTTCAACAGCGGGTATCACGCCCTGTTGGGGCGAGACGCATTCTCACGCTTCCAAGCCATACCCCATTACGGGTACATGAAGCTCAAAATTCCAGGGCCCAACGGAGTTATCACTATCGCTAGTGATCCGGACATAGCACTCCGCACCGAAAATAAAACCGCATCCCTGGCCCTCGAGGCATTATCTGAGGCCCTCGCGGCCGAGGAGCTCGCAGCTCTGCGTTCTACAGTGGACAGAGATGATGTCATTCTCGACAAGAGGCCTAAGTCCACTTCATTCAAACCAGCAGACGAAATAGTCAAATTTCAAGTTCATCCAACGGATCCTAATAAAACAGCAGCCATTGGAGCACTGTTGGACCCGACGGTCGACGCCACTCTAAGAGCATTTCTGCGCGAGAATTGGGACATCTTTGCCTGGCACCCTTCCGATATGTCAGGAATCCCACGCAGACTGGCCGAACATAGCCTCAACATAATAAAGGGGTTCAAGCCAGTCAAACAAACACTGCGACGATTTTCCAAACCCAAGCGACAAGCTATGGGGGAGGAGCTAGCCAAACTACTTGAGGCCGAGTTCATCAGAGAGATCAAACACCCGGATTTGCTAGCAAACCTGGTCATGGTGCCAAAGAATGATAAATCCTGGCGCCTTTGTGTCGATTTTAGAGACCTCAACAAGGCCTGCCCTAAGGACCCCTTCCCCTTGCCGCGCATTGACCAAATCATTGATGCAACTGCAGGACACGATTCATTGTGTTTCCTTGACGCATACTCCGAATACCATCAAATTAAGATGAAGGAATCTGATCAGGCTGCAACGGCATTCATTACTCCGTACGGGCCTTTTTGCTTTAACACAATGCCTTTCGGACTTAAAAACACTGGCGCCACTTACCAACGCATGATTCAAACATGCCTTGAAAAACAAATTGGCAAGATGGTGGAGGCATATGTAGATGATGTGGTCATCAAGACTAAACATGTCGAGTCGTTGGTGGACGACTTATGCCTCACATTCGACAATCTCCAAACATATGACATACGGCTCAATCCGGAAAAATGCGTTTTCGGTGTTCCAGCCGGAAAACTGCTCGGGTTCATCGTTTCCAACAGAGGAATCGAAGCAAACCCAGCCAAAATCTGAGCCCTGTCACAATTGGCGACGCCAACCGACCTAAAACAGGTCCAAAAACTGGGCGGCTGCGTGACAGCTCTGAGCCGCTTTATCTCCAGATTGGGAGAAAAGGCACTGCCACTCTATCGCCTGCTCCGACGCACCGATCACTTTGAGTGGACGGATGCGGCAACAACCGGATTGGAAGAAATAAAAACTTTGTTAGCAAGCAACCCAATCCACGCCGCACCAAATGTCGGGGAACCTATGTTGCTCTACATATCTGCAACTCACCAGGTAGTAAGCGCAGTGCTCGTCGTCGAATGAGAGGAAGAGGGACACAAATTCCCACTCCAGAAACCAGTGTACTATGTATCAACGGTCCTTACACCATGCAAATCCCAATACCCACACTATCAAAAGATAGCGTATGCGGTCTTCATGGCATCTCGAAAGCCATGGCACTACTTTCAAGAGTGCTCGATCACGATGGCCTCTGAGGTACCACTCAATGATATTATAAACAATGGAGATGCCACCGGCCGCATCGCCAAATGGGCTATTGAGCTCCTACCATTTGAAATAACATACGAGCCACGCCGAGCTATTAAATCTCAGGTGCTGTCCGACTTTGTCGCCGAATGGACAGAAGCCGAACTCCCTAAAGAGTACGGCACATACTCCAACTGGGTGATGTACTTCGACGGCTCCAAAATGTTAGCCGGATTGGGGGCCAGTGTCATCCTAACATCCCCTATAGGGGACACAGTCCGTTACGTATTACAAATCATGTATACGGACTCCAATAACGCAGCCGAATACGAGGCACTGCTGCATGGTCTCCGGATGGCTGTCTCTATGGGCATACAACGCCTCGAGGCGCGTGGGGATTTAAACCTCGCAATATCCCAAATAAACGGAGATTTCGATGGAAAAGATTCGAAGATGGCAGCTTACCGCAACGCCGTACTCAAAATATCAGCTCGGTTCGAGGGGCTTGAATTTCATCATGTGGCCTGAGAAAGTAACCAAGCAGCAGATATTCTTGCTCGAATGGGCGCTAAACGCGACCTCGTCCCGCCTAACACATTCGTGGAAAGGCTCTTTAAACCATCCATGGTATGGCAGGACGAGAGCGAAAATACCAGTCCGGCGCTGATCACACCCCCGGATGCCGAACACGATTAGGATATCATCGGGGGCTCAGGCACAGAACCAACGCCTTCTGCCCATGTAATCATGGTGGTCATCGCTCCATGGACCGAACCCTTCACTACTAGGGAAAAGCCTAGGTGTAGCGCGGGTATTTTGCCTAGCAGTAGCACGGGGTACCGCACTACTGATAAGGCACTACAGCTAACATGTAGCAGTAGCGCGTGTCGTCCCACGCTACTGCTATACATGGCTAGCAGCAGCGAGCTTTGGTGCCACGCACTGCTGCTAATAGCTGCAGGGCTTTTAAGCAGAACGCGCTACTGCTAACTTTATTCCCCTCGCTACTGCTAGTTTTATTAGTTTTTTTATTTTTCTGCATATTTGTTTTGTATTTGAACAGGCTTTATACAATAATCTTTAGCATATCAAACACATACAAATGTAATCATAGCATATACATAGAGATAGTCTCATCAAATCATGTCATCATCATAATCATCATCCAACACAAAGTGGTCTCTCATCATCATCTCGAAAATAGTGATACAAGTCTCGATTACTTGCAACTACATCGTCATCCATATATACAATGATATACGCGAGAAGAGCTATCACTATGAGTGAGAGCGGAACTATGCAGTACATGAGTTCGTATCCCTCTCTCGCATTAGCATGAACCTAAACTAACTACTGGCTGTTGCTCGGAAATAGGAAACCGGTACACATGGGCCTAACACTCCGGCCACTTGTCGTATACTCCTGGTGTTGCACTTCTTCGTCATCAATGATCTATGTACCTGCATCGTCACATGAGTCGATGATATGCAACATACATAGTTGAGCAACAGAAAGAGATATACTTGGAAAAAATAGAAGCAACATATCATAAGCATAAATAACAAAGTTCATCGTACCCAAAATGCCCTAACCAGAGTGATCTTCACTAGTTGAGGAGGACGGTTTAATTACATCACAAATAAAATTTCGTCGTGCATAACTCAAAGTTTCGTCATTCAAAAAGTAGGGACAAAACGGACACATTGTCATATATCAACAATCACTCCAACATGTCATTCCATCCATCCAAGTCAGGGAGATAGTCCCCGAGCTTAGTGAAAGGCTTCAGGTCGAGACGCTGAGCGGCTAAGCGTGTTCGGATGTCTTCCCGCGACATTTGCCCTTCCTCATAGAACATACCTATTCTTTCAAGGACCTCCTTCACGATGACTTGGGCAAGTTCATGCTGGATGTGATAGAACTCAGCTCGAAGTCGATGATCTGGGGTATCTCCTACGTTCTTTGCCCATTGCAGAATATGGGCATCGCCGAAATAAGGTGACATGCGAAGGTCCTGATGATCCCGTCTGTACTCCAGCATGTGGTGTAGGACGTAGAATCCATCACTAAGAGAATCACTCGGTTGCTGGATGCAGCAGAAGTCGGTCTTATGACCGAAGGCGGGCCTGCTGTCCTTTTTCTTCTTGTCCTTGATCTCTCCACCCCGTGCGTCGTAGTGAAAGATAGCACTTTCGAGAACAGACTTGATGTGGGTGTAATCCTTTTTGTTCAAGTTCTTCGACATGTCTAAGTAAAGACCATGGGAGTATCGGGGATAAAGGATGATGAGGACGGCGCGCCCGCCGCTGCGCAAAATAAGTACACCTCAAATTAATTAGCCTCCACCGTGCAAATAAATGATTGAAATCGAAGGAAGGATATCCGCACGGATGACTTACATGGGATGATAAGGCATGAGAATCGCCTCCTTGTCCTTATTAGCGACCATGAAATCGACGATGTAGTCCCTCGCGTATTCACGGTGCTTTGCGCAGACTGCCAAGAAGCCCTCGTGCATGAAGTACAGGTCAGCTACACAGATATAAGGTATCTGCTCAATCCCGACGATGTAGTTCATGTTCAAGACAAAAAGGCGGACAAACGTAAAATCCAGCTTCTTCAAGTGAAACATGTCGAAGATGTAATCGAATCGAAGGAAGAACTTGTCCGTGGGGCATGAGTGGACGTACGACTTTTGCCGTGACACGTTAACCACATAGAGTGGGTATCCTGGATTTTCCGAGGCGATGAGGCTTTTCTCTCTCCGCAGCACATCATCATGAAGTCTCCTTAGATTGCCATGTGTGGCCTCTAACGCTGCCTTAGGTAGGATTGGTTCACCGGCAATATGCCATTTTGCCGCACCGGGGATAGGTATACGGTCTTGAACCTGAGGCTGCTGAGGCGGCTGGATCATAGAAGCAGCTTTGTTGCCTTTCCTCTGTCTCTTCCTATGCTTCTTTCCTACTGGAAGTTCGTCTATAATACGTTCAGCCTCCGGAGGCGGCAATTCAGGCACCAACTCATGATACTCAAACCCTGAGTACTCATTGTCATAGGCGCCAGTATTGAGATACTGTTC
Organism: Triticum aestivum; assembly: GCF_018294505.1. Lineage (NCBI taxonomy): Eukaryota > Viridiplantae > Streptophyta > Magnoliopsida > Poales > Poaceae > Triticum > Triticum aestivum. Next base: position 41,677,476 of record NC_057808.1, read on the forward strand.
AGTGTCATCGTCATCCTCATCCTCATCTATGGCGACGTCATCAGCGACTAATGGAGCCTCTTCCTCACCCTGTCCGCTATCACCCAACACGATAGCCGACGCTAATTGGGTAGGTGGGGCGTTGATGTTCATACCTTGCTGAGGCTGCGTGCTCGTGGGTGTGCTCCCGGCCGCCTCCAGACGAAGCAGACTCTTTGGCCACAAAAGGACCCACCCATTGCAACCACCAAGCCGCCGCAGGGTCTCGTCGTCATCCCCCCTAGTACCGGAGGAGCCAAATTCTCGTGGCTCAGTTTGACACTGACCACGGAAACCTTGAAGACGTCAGGGGGGATCGGCCGGCTGTGGAACAATGGTTCCTTCGGCTTCATTATCGTCGCCTTCCCCACGTCCACCTTCTGGTCGCCGATGGTGTACAATATGGTGCACGGGGTTACGTCGGCCTGCAAAGACATGTCTGCGATGTGAGACATTCGAAAGGCAACGGAAACGGGAGATTATACATTTATTGAAGAGGGCCGGTGTGACAGATACCGTGAGGGCGTCGAGCTCAGCCAAAGATGAAGCACCGCCGAGCACGTCCGAGACGGAGGACGGGCTGCTATGAGCAGGTGCGGGAGCCGGTGCAGAAGCCGGTGCAGGAGCAGGTGCGGGAGCCGGTGTAGGAGCAGGTGGGGAAGCCGGTGCGGGAGCCGGTGCAAGAGCAGGTGCAGGTGCTGGTGCAACGCTAGTCGAGCTGCTCCCGAAGAAGTCGGCAAGGGGAAAGTCCGCTGCATTTTTTCTGGATTTTGCCTGCTCCAACTGACAACGGCCGGAACCAAGCCACCAGACAAATCTACAATCGCCTGTTTTGCGGCAGCTACCGCTGTTGCGACTGTCTCAGCTGATTTCTTCTCAACCGCAATCTCAACCTTCTTGTCGATGTTTTCTTTAGTTAAACCCCGTCTTTCCTTTCTCTCCTCCGTGGTCTCACGGTAGTACTTCTTCCACGTGGCACCATCCCCGACACCGTGCACGCGTCATACAGCGGTTTAGTGTCCACCGGGAGTCCTTTCAATATGTTCAACGCCCGGTTGAATGGAGTGTCCCACTTGGGCCTCGCCAACGCCTCAGACGGCGAGTCGCTTTCGGCCGCAATCCTGTGCTGCTCTCTCTGCAAAAGGAATAAGGATCGTTTACAAATATGACTAAACGTGTAGTCGAATTGTTGAGAAACTAAAATTACCAGCAGTCTCATGAACTCCGTCGTGACCGGGTCCGTCTCGAAAACCTTCTTCATCGAGTCCCAATGGTGCCGTGCCCTGAGGATGTCACGCTCCTGCGGGACGGTGAAGTCCGCCAAGGGGTCTGGATGCCAAGACTTTCGCGTTCCGCATCCTCCTTGGCCCATATGGACCTCTTCCCGCCGTAACCAAGGCTTCCGAGGTGGTGGCACCCCATGTTCCTCTGTTGAAGCCCCTTCATGTACTTCGACTTTTTTTGGCAGCTTCGGCCTCGGAAGCTGCCTTGAATATTTCAAACTGCTCTTCCGTGATTGTCGGATTATCCTTTACAATCTCGGAGTAAGGTTCCTTTTTGTTGAGGATCCGATGTTTCACCCTTGCTTTCCAGGCGGCCAACGCGTCGCTAAACTTGGTAATGGCGTGTTTGTTTATCTTCTTCATTGCCGGGTCCTTATCTGGATTTTTATAATCCTTTTCATTCCGGCCCGGGAACAAGAATATCTGGTGCAGCTTCTTTAGGAGGGAGGGCCTCATATTATCTATCTTCTTTAGTTTCTCATCGTTGATGGTGGCGGTTGTCCGTATGATGCAGCCTATTCTATTGCCGTAGCACGATCGCGCTTCCTCGGGCGATGTTGGCTCAAAAATGCCGTCGTCCATCTCCGTGACCACCAGTCTAGTAGTTAGGAGCTGGTTTGGGCGCCGTGGCCTCTTTGCTTTCGGTTCTAGACTGGCTCCGCTAGTCCCGGCGCCGGTCTCGGCACCGGTCTCAGTCTCAGCGCCGGTCTGCATGTCGGTCTCAGTCCCCGATGCGACAGGTGGGCCAAGCAACAACATCCGTTGATCATCGGCAAGGCTCAAAAATTCGTCTGCCGCCAGGTAGACGTTGTCGCAATCACCAGAACCCTGTCCTTCATCGTTGCTAGCCATGTTTCCTACGATTAAATCTAGTCAATTAATTCTAGACCTAATAAATGAATAATGACAAAAAGGCCTATGTTTTGCAGGAATGTTGACTCCTTCCCGGTGCGGCAAATCCCGGGCACTCGATATGTCCTAGTTTGTAGCACAAGTCATGCCTAAATTCACGGAAAATTTTGGCACGACCTTTGCTAAAAAGTGGACAAATCGAGCACCTTAAATTTTCCAGAATAGAAATGAATCGACATTCCGGCAAAACATAGGCCACTCGGAAACTCAAGAAAACATTTGCCGGAACGGAAATGTTTGACAGTTCAAGAAAATCTACACAAATCTCATGCTCTCTCAAACTCAATTCAAAAACCAAATATAGATTATATTTAGTTAACTACTGAACTAAATTTTACTCTAAACTAAACCCTACTGCCCTAATTAACATCTAGTTAAACAAACTCAATTCAAAAACTAAACCCTACTGAACTAATTAACATCTACATTATCTACTACTTAACATCTGTTATTACCCTAACTAAAAAACATCTACTATTAACCCTACTGCCCTAGTTAACTAGTACCACCACTACTACTAATTAACATCTAGTACTACTACTACTAAAAAACATTATCTATGAACCCTACTACTAATTAACATCTACTACTACTGCTAATTAACATGGCAGGAAGAAAATGCAGAGAGAGAGGAGGGGTGGGGGGAGGGGTGGGGGGCTTACAGAGAGGGGAGAGACGGTGGCGGGGAGGTGCTCGGTGACGGAGGCAGGGGCGGGGAGGGCGAGCTCGGGCTCGGGCAGCGGCGGTCCTGGGCGGGCTCGGGCAGCGGTGAGGTTGAGGGCGGCGGCGGTGAGGTCGAGGGCGGCGACAGTGAGGTCGAGGGCGGCCTCAGGCGGCGGCGGTGAGGTTGAGGGCGGCCTCGGGCGGCGGCGGTGAGGTTGAGGGCGGCCTCGGGGGGAGACGGTGAGGTTGCGGGCGTCGACGTCGGCAGGAGACGACGGCGAAGTGGGGCGACGGCGAATTGGGGAGACAGCGGCGAAGTGGGGCGAGGGATTTGGGGGAGAAGTGGTGGCCGGGGGGAGGGAAACCGTCGGTTAAGTCAAACATAGCGGTAGCGCGTTAATGAAAACACGCTATAGCTAAGTTAGCTATAGCGCGTTTCAATAAACGCGCTACTGCTATGCCTTTCTCTTTTTTTCCCTTTTCATTTATTTTTCTTTACATTTTATTTTTTTCCTTTCTCCTTTTTCTATTTCTTTCATTTTCATTTACTTTTCTATTTGCTTTTCATTTTATTTTATTTTCGTTAGCAGTAGCGCCTTTCTACGTAAATGCGCTGCTACAAAAATATTAGCGGTAGCGCTGTTTCTATAAGATCGCTACTACTATGTGTAGCCTATCAGCTTCGTAGTGGGAATTTTAGTAGGAGCGCTTTTATCCTTAGACGCGCGACTGCTACATATGTATCTGTAGTGCGGTTATCCTCAATGCGATACTGCTATTTAGCACTAGCGAGCTTTTTTAACGAGCGGTACTGCTAAAGTTCTGTGTATAAGGTTTTCCCTAGTAGTGCTTCCTGGCCTACCTTAATAGGCGGGAGCTCCCTGATGACCAGAATGAGGCTCATTGTATCGTTCGACGCTCGAAAGCCTACAAAGTTCACGAATGAGAGCTCTACAAGAAAAGCACTACCGGAGTCCTTCAAAGATGTATCTTCGAAGAGGAGGGGCGGCAACTCTTGGCCGAAATACATGCTAGCCTCGGCGGCCATCACGCCGGAGCTCGGGCCCTCGTAAGCAAGGCCTTCCGTACAGGTTTCTTCTGGCCCACGGCCCGAGCAGATGCACAGGCCCTTGTATAGCGCTGTGTTGGGTGCCAGCTCTTTGCCAATCAAAGCCATATACCCCCCACATCCCTAAGAACAATCCCCATTACCTGGCCTTTTGCGGTCTGGGGGCTAGACATGGTCGGACCCCTTAAAGGGGGAAGCCATAAGAAGAAATATTTACTGGTTATGGTTGATAAATTCACTAAGTGGATAGAGGCCAAACCAGTAAAAACGGCTGAAGCCAGACCAGTGATAGATTTTATCTCCAGTGTCGTACACCGTTACGGTGTCCCACATAGCATTATTATTGACAATGTCTCTAATTTCATAGCCGATGAGGTGAAAAATTGGTGTGCTAATCTAGGTATTAAGCTCGACTATGCCTCCGTGTATTACCCCCAAATAAACGGTCAAGCTGAACGGGCCAATGGCCTGATAATGAGCGGCATCAAACCCAGACTTGTGCGATCCTTAAAGGAGTCAGATAAACACTGGGTCGAGGAGCTCGACTCCGTACTCTGGGGGCTGCGGACCACGCCCAATCGCACGACTGGATATACACCGTTCTTCATGGTGTACGGCATAGAGGCTGTCCTGCCCTACGATATTATTCATGACTCACCTTGAGTGCGCATGTATGAGGAGAGAGAGAGGCCGAGCTTGATCGGCAAGATGACTTAGATGGCCTGGAGGAGGAGCGCGATGTCGCGAGAGCCCGTTCCGCATTCTATCAACAACAAGCTCGAAGATACCAAAGCAGAGAAGTGCGGGCAAAGACTTATAATGTCGGTGACCTCGTTCTACGCCTACTAGAGAAGAAAAAGGACAAGCTCAAGCCCAAATGGGAGGGTCCCTTCATTATAGATGAAGTTCTCACTAGATGAGCCTATCACCTTCGCAATGCATCGGACAATCGCTTAGATCCGAACCCATGGAATGCCGCCAGACTCCGAAGATTCTACGCCTAAGTCCGGTCACATTGTTCATTACCTTTTTATCCTTTTTCAAATTTTACTTTTTTTTGTTTCTTCTACGAATTCTAGCGTGTGTTCGAGTAAGCCGCACACTTCAGGGGTATACATCCTTAAATGTACACACCCCACCATAACTGGGGGCTTCTTTCAATAGAAGCTTATTATTATTTCGAGCATAAAGCTCACCATATATATGTTGTTTGCTCATATAGGTCCTATATGCACCTCTGTGACTTAAGTTTTTGCCAAGCTGGGTTGCCTGGCTCCTGTGCTTATGCCCTATGTTCCCGCTTGTTTGGCTAGGGCATAAAGGGAGCACCTCTGTGATTGTTACCACCGGGTTATCCGGACGAGTACCTCAGACGGGTGAAGCCGAACGCTAGCATTCTTAAGAAAATAATTGGTCGGTGGACATATGATGAATTTCCTTCGTGGCTGTATATATAAAGTCTCACAATATAAAACCTCTGGTGATTTTTAGCAGCACAGTATTGGCATGCATAAACAGCGCATGCTTACCGAGGGAGAGGAACACCTAACGGAACTATTCTCTCTGGAAGATGTTTCTTACGTTAAAAAGTAATATAACATAACTCCCCGAACACAGTTTGTCTGTTCAAGCACTATGACCGGATTGCCTGGTTTCCGTATCTACTCGGTGTTTACCACATGTATAGTATTCGGAAACACTCCAACCTTTTGGTTTCGGAGGTCAAAGCGGAATGTCTGCCATGACAATCTTTTACAATTCGGCCGGAGATAAATTCGACGATAAAGTGTATTGTTACATAAAATCACACATCTACTCTTTATCTATGCCATCTATCAGGCTGTCTAACTTACAGTCCTGCTGCGAAAATTTGGCGGCTGCCTTCACTTGGTCGTACACCAAGCTAAACGGAATTTCTTGTTCGTCTGGTCCCCGAGGTCCGACCCGAGCCATATGACTTAGATCAAGTCCGGTATACCGCATTTTCACCATGGCCCAGGCTTCTCGTGCACCTTCTCGACATGCGGATGCCTTCCATAGCTCAAAACGAAGACGAGCTTCCTTGAATAAATCCGCGAGCTCTCCCATCATTCTCAGAGGGGAATCGGACGGCCCTAAAGCCTTAGCCATGTTACTCATCGCTTTCCGAGCTCGCTCGTGCAATTTGGATAACTCCTGCAGTAAGTCGCCTTGAAATCCGGACACTTCTCCCTCGGGCCGCCAATTAACACACTGATGTCTACTACTCAACCTTCTTCTTGTAGACGTTGTTGGGCCTCCAAGTGCAGAGGTTTGTAGGACAGTAGCAAATTTCCCTCAAGTGGATGACCTAAGGTTTATCAATCCGTGGGAGGCGTAGGATGAAGATGGTCTCTCTCAAACAACCCTGCAACCAAATAGCAAAGAGTCTCTTGTGTCCCCAACACACCCAATACAATGATAAATTGTATAGGTGCACTAGTTCGGCGAAGAGAGGGTGATACAAGTGCAATATGGATGGTAGATATAGGTTTTTGTAATCTGAAATTATAAAAACAGCAAGGTAACAAGCGATAAAAGTGAGCACAAACGGTATTGCAATGCTAGGAAACAAGGCCTAAGGTTCATACTTTCACTAGTGCAAGTTCTCTCAACAATAATAACATAATTGGGTCATATAACTATCCCTCAACATGCAACAAAGAGTCACTCCAAAGTCACTAATAGCAAAGAACAAACGAAGAGATTATTGTAGGGTACGAAACCACCTCAAAGTTATTCTTTCTGATCGATCTATTCAAGAGTTCGTAGTAAAATAACACGAAGCTATTCTTTCCGTTCGATCTATCATAGAGTTCGTACTAGAATAACACCTTAAGACACAAATCAACCAAAACCCTAATGTCACCAATGTATCCACGGGTATGATTATACGATATGCATCACACAATTTCAGATTCATCTATTCATCCAACACAAAGAACTTCAAAGAGTGCCCCAAAGTTTCTACCGGAGAGTCAAGACGAAAACGTGTGCCAACCCCTATGCATAGATTCCCAAGGTCACGGAACCCGCAAGTTGATCACTAAAACATACATCAAGTGAATCAATAGAATACCCCATTGTCACCACGGGTATCCCACGCAATACATACATCAAGTGTTCTCAAATACTTAAAGAGTCAATCCGATAAGATAACTTCGAAGGGAAAACTCAATCCACTAAAAGAGAGTAGAGGGGGAGAAACATCATAAGATCCAACTATAATAGCAAAGCTCGCGATACATCAAGATCGTGTCGAATCAAGAACACGAGAGAGAGAGAGAGAGAGAGAGAGAGATAGATCAAACACATAGCTACTGGTACATACCCTGAGCCCGAGGGTGAACTACTCCCTCCTCGTCATGGAGAGTGCCGGGATGATGAAGATGGCCACCGGTGAGGGATCCCCCCTACGGCAGGGTGCCGGAACAGGGTCCCGATTGGTTTTTGGTGGCTACAGAGGCTTGCGGCGGCGGAACTCCTGGTCTAGGTTTCTTTCTGGAAGTTTGGGTATATATAAGAGGTGTTGGCGTCGGGAACAAGTCAGGGGGGTCTCCGAGGCGGCCACGAGGTAGGGGGCGCCCAGGGGGGTAGGGCGCGCCCCCCACCCTCGTGGGTGCCTCGGGACTCTTCTGGCCCATCTCCGATACTCCGTGGGCTTCTTCTGGTCCAAAAATAATCTCCATGAAATTTCAGTTCAATTGGACTCCGTTTGGTTTTCCTTTTCCGCGATACTCAAAAACAAGGGAAAAACAGAAACTGGCACTGGGCTCTAGGTTAATAGGTTAGTCCCAAAAATCATATAAAATAGCATATAAATGCATATAAAACATCCTAGATGGATAATATAATAGCATGGAACAATAAAAAATTATAGATACGTTGGAGATGTATCAAGCATCCCCAAGCTTAATTCTTGCTCGTCCTTGAGTAGGTAAATGATAAAAACAATTTTTTTGATGTGGAATGCTCCCTAATATAATTTTCAATGTAATTCTCTTTATTGTGGCATGAATGTTCAGATCCAAAAGATTCAAGATAAAAGTTTAATATTGACATAAAAATAGTAATACTTCAAGCATGTTAACCAAGAAATTATGTCTTATCAAAATAACATAGCCAAAGAAAGCTTATCCCTACAAAATCTTATAGTTTGGCCATGCTTCATTTTCGCCACACAAAATGTCCATCATGCATAACCCCGATGACAAGCCGAGCAATTGGTTCATACTTTTTAACGTGCTTCAGCCTTTTCAACCCTTACGCCATACATGAGCGTAAGCCATGGATATAGCACTATAGGTGGAATAGCATATGATGATGGGGGTTATGTGAGAAGACAAAAAAGGAGAAAGTCTCACATTGACGCGGCTAGTCAACGGGCTATGGAGATGCCCATCAATTGATGTCAATGCGAGGAGTAGGGATTGACATGCAACGGATGCACTAGAGCTATAAGTGTATGAAAGCTCATCAAAATAAACTAAGTGGGTGTGCATCCAACTTGCTTGCTCACGAAGACCTAGGGCATTTTGAGGAAGCCCATCATTGGAATATACAAGCCAAGTTCTATAATGAAAAATTCCCACCAGTATATGAAAGTGACAACATAAGAGACTCTCTATCATGAAGATCATGGTGCTACTTTGAAGCACAAGTGTGGAAAAAGGATAGTAACATTGCCCCTTCTCTCTTTTTCTCTCATTTTTTTATTTTTTTATTTTCTCCTTTTTCTTGTTTGGGCTTCTTTGGCCTTTTTTTTTATTTGGGCTTCTTTGGCCTCCTTTTTTTTCATAGTCTCCATCATTCTTTCCTCACATGGGACAATGCTCTAATAATGATGATCATCACACTTTTATTTACTCATAACTCAATGTTACAACTCGATACTAGAACAAAAATATGACTCTATGTGAATGCCTCCGGCGGTGTACTAGGATATGCGATGAATCAAGAGCGACATGTATGAAAGAATTATGAAAGTGGCTTTGCCACAAATACGATGTCGACTACATGATCATGCAAAGCAATATGACAATGATGGAGCGTGTCATAATAAACAGAACGGTGGAAAGTTGCATGGCAATATATCTCGGAATGGCTATGGAAATGCCATAATAGGTAGGTATGGTGGCTGTTTTGCGGAAGATATAAGGAGGCTTATGTGTGATAGAGCGTATCATATCACGGGGTTTGGATGCACCGGCGAAGTTTGCACCAACTCTCAAGGTGAGAAAGGGCAATGCACGGTACCGTAGAAGCTAGCATATTGAGAAAAGGTAAGAGTGCATATAATCCATGGACTCACATTAGTCAGAAAGAACTCATATACTTATTGCAAAAGTTTATTAGCCCTCGAAGCAAAGTACTACTACGCATGCCCCTAGGGGGATAGATTGGTAGGAAAAGACCATGGCTCGTCCCTGACCGCTACTCATAAGGAAAGCAATCAAAGAACACCCCATGCTTCAAATTTGTCACACAACGTTTACCATACGTGCATGCTACGGGACTTGCCAACCTCAACACAAGTATTTCTCAATCTCACAATTACTCAACTAGCACGACTCTAATATCACCATCTTTATATCTCAAAACAATTATCAAGTATCAAACTTCTCATAGTATTTAATGCACTTTATATGAAAGTTTTTATTATACCCATCTTGAATGCCCATCATATTAGGACTAGTTTTATAACCAAAGCAAATTACCATGCTGTTCTAAAAGACTCTCAAAATAATATAAGTGAAGCATGAGAGATCAACAATTTCTTCAAAATAAAACTACCGCCATGCTATAAGAAGATATAAGTGAAGCACTAGAGCAAATGACAAACTACTCCAAAAGATATAAGTGAAGATCAATGAGTAGTTGAATATTATGTAACTATGTGAAGACTCTCTAACATTTAAGAATTTCAGATCTTGGGATATTATTCAAACAGCAAGCAAAACTAAATAAAATAAAATGACGCTCCAAGCAAAACACATATCATGTGGTGAATACAAATATAGCCTCAAGTAAAGTTACCGATAGACGAAGACGAAAGAGGGGATGCCATCCGGGGCATCCCCAAGCTTAGGCTCTTGGTTGTCCTTGAATATTACCTTGGGGTGACTTGGGCATCCCCAAGCTTAGGCTCTTGCCACTCCTTATTCCATAGTCCATCGAATCTTTACCCAAAACTTGAAAACTTCACAACACAAAACTTAACAGAAAACTCGTAAGCTCCGTTAGTATAAGAAAATAAATCACCACTTTGGTACTGTTGTGAACTCATTATAAATTCATATTGGTGTAATGTATACTGTATTCCAACTTCTCTATGGTTCATACCCTCCGATACTACTCATAGATTCATCAAAATAAGCAAACAACACATAGAAAACAGAATCTGTCAAAGACAGAACAGTCTGTAGCAATCTATATCATTCGAATACTTATGTAACTCCACAAATTCTGAAATAAATTGGTGGACCTGATTAATTTGTCTATTAATCATCTGCAAAAAGAATCAAACTAAAATCACTCTCCAGGAAAAAATGGCAGCTAATCTCATGAGCGCAAAGTTTCTGTTTTTTACAGCAAGATCGCATGGACTTCACCCAAGTCTTCCCAAAGGTTCTACTTGGCACAAAAACTAATTAAAAGATAAAACCACATCTAAACAGAGGATAGATGAATTATTTATTACTAAACAGGAGCAAAAAGAAAAGAACAAAAATAAAATTGGGTTGTCTCCCAACAAGCGCTAACGTTTAACGCCCCTAGCTAGGCATGATGATTTCAATGATGCTCACATAAAAGATAAGAATAGAAACATAAAGAGAGCATCATGAAGCATATTACTAGCACATTTAAGTCTAACCCACTTCCTATGCATAGGGATTTTGTGAGCAAACAACTTATGGGAACAATAATCAACTAGCATAGGAAGGTAAAACAAGCATGACTTCAAAAATTTCAACACATAGAGAGGAAACTTTATATTATTGCAATATGTAGAAGCATATGATCCTCTCTCATAATAATTTTCAGTAGCATTATGAATGAATTCAACCATATAACCAGCACATAAAGCATTCTTTTCATGATCTACTTGCATAAATTTTTTACTGCTTTCCACATAAGCAAATTTATTCTCATCAATAGTAGTGGGAGCCAACTCAACAAAATAACTATCATGTGAAGCATAATCCAATTGAAAATTAAAATCATGATGACAAGTTTTATGGTTATCTTTATTCTTTATAACATACGTGTCATCACAATAATCATCATAAATAGGAGGCATGCTTTCATCATAATAAATTTGCTCATCAAAACTTGGGGGACTAAACATATCATCTTCATCAAACATAGCATCCCCAAGCTTGTGGCTTTGCATATCATTAGCATCATGGGTATTCAAAGATTCATACTAACAACATTGCAATCATGCTCATCATTCACATATTTTATGCCAAGCATTCTATGTAATTCTTCTTCTAGTACTTGAGCACAATTTTCCTTCCCATCATTTTCACGAAAGACATTAAAAAGATGAAGCATATGAGGCAATCTTAGTTCCATTTTTTGTAGTTTTCTTTTATAGACTAAACTAGTGATAAAACAAGAAACAAAAAGATTCGATTGCAATATCTAAAGATATACCATCAAGCACTCACCTCCCCGGCAACGGCGCCAGAAAAGAGCTTGATGTCTACTACTCAACCTTCTTCTTGTAGGCATTGTTGGGCCTCCAAGTGCAGAGGTTTGTAGGACAGTAGCAAATTTCCCTCAAGTGGATGACCTAAGGTTTATCAATCCGTGGGAGGCGTAGGATGAAGATGGTCTCTCTCAAACAATCCTTCAACCAAATAGCAAAGAGTCTCTTGTGTCCCCAACACACCCAATACAATGGTAAATTGTATAGGTGCACTAGTTCGGCGAAGAGAGGGTGATACAAGTGCAATATGGATGGTAGATATAGGTTTTTGTAATCTGAAATTATAAAAACTGCAAGGTAACAAGCGATAAAAGTGAGCACAAACGGTACTGCAATGCTAGGAAATAAGGCCTAAGGTTCATACTTTCACTAGTGCAAGTTCTCTCACAATAATAACATAATTGGGCCATATAACTATCCCTCAACATGCAACAAAGAGTCACTCCAAAGTCACTAATAGCGGAGAACAAATGAAGAGATTATTGTAGGGTACGAAACCACCTCAAAGTTATTCTTTCTGATCGATCTATTCAAGAGTCCGTAGTAAAATAATACGAAGCTATTCTTTCCGTTTGATCTATCATAGAGTTCGTACTAGAATAACACCTTAAGACACAAATCAACCAAAACCCTAATGTCACCTAGATACTCCAATGTCACCTCAAGTATCCACGGGTATGATTATATATATGCATCACACAATCTCAGATTCATCTATTCATCCAACACAAAGAACTTCAAAGAGTGCCCCAAAGTTTCTACCGGAGAGTCAAGACAAAAACGTGTGCCAACCCCTATGCATAGATTCCCAAGGTCACGGAATCCGCAAGTTGATCACTAAAACATACATCAAGTGAATCAATAGAATACCCCATTGTCACCACGGGTATCCCACGCAAGGCATACAGCAAGTGTTCTCAAATCCTTAAAGACTCAATCCGATAAGATAACTTCGAAGGGAAAACTCAATCCATTACAAGAGAGTAGAGGGGGAGAAACATCATAAGATACAACTATAATAGCAAAGCTCGTGATACATCAAGATCGTGCCGAATCAAGAACACGAGAGAGAGAGAGAGAGATCAAACACATAGCTACTGGTACATACCCTCAGCCCCGAGGGTGAACTACTCCCTCCTCGACATGGAGAGCACCGGGATGATGAAGATGGCCACCGGTGAGGGATCCACCCTCCGGCAGGGTGCCTGAATAGGGTCCCAATTGGTTTTTGGTGGCTACAGAGGCTTGCGGCGGCGGAACTCCCAATCTAGGTTTCTTTCTGGAAGTTTGGGTATATATAAGAGGTGTTGGCGTCGGGAACAAGTCAGGGGGGTCTCCGAGGCGGCCACGAGGTAGGGGGCGCGCCCAGGGGGTAGGGCGCGCCCCCACCCTCGTGGTTGCCTCGGGACTCTTTTGGCCCATCTCCGATACTCCGTGGGCTTCTTCTGGTCCAAAAATAATCTCCGTGAAATTTCAGGTCAATTGGACTCCGTTTGGTTTTCCTTTTCTGCGATACTCAAAAACAAGGAAAAAACAGAAACTGGCACTGGGCTCTAGGTTAATAGGTTAGTCCCAAAAATTATATAAAATAGCATATAAATGCATATAAAACATCCTAGATGGATAATATAATAGCATGGAACAATAAAAAATTATAGATACGTTGCAGACGTATCACACACCTACAGGAACAATCTCATAAAACTTTCCATATACGTGACCATATGAAAGTTAGGTTCAAGGACATACTAAATATACCACCTTTCAGCTTTCTGTTCTCCTTCAAGGCATCCGACAGCTGGGCTCTTACGTCCTTTAGCTCTTCGGCTTGCTTGATGTTTGCATCCTGTAGCTTGTTTTCTCATTAATGGTCCGTGTTAACACACGTTGACCAGCGGCTTCTCGCCCTTCAACATGTTGTTTGTCCACCTGAGCAGCCTTCAGCATCTCCTGCAGCTGCTCTGCCGATCCTGCATCCGTAAATAACGCAATGTATATTTAAAAATCATTGCTGGCGCAGAATCATCTTTTCCGGACACTATTGTACTTACCAGCAGGTGCCTTCCCAGATTTCTTCACATTTTCCAGTTCGGCGGTAGCAGCAGTTAACTTGGTCCGGCATTCTTCCACTCCTTGGACAGTGAGTCATTTTTTGCCGCGAGTACCTGGTGATATAACGACAGTTAAATCAGTTAAGTCAACTGCTTCAAGTCTCGGGGGCTACTGGCACATGCTTATTGAGTCCACCCAAAGTTTTTTACCCGCATATCCTTTGAAAGCTGGCGAGTCGCTCCGACAAGTCCATCCCGGGCAGCTCGGATATATGCGTCCGCAGAGCTGAGGGCGTTGAACGCCTCTTCAGTGAAACTTGGGTCGCGCATGGCTTCTTTCCGTCGCCGATGATTCATTGCGCTCTCCACTTCGGAATTGGTGACAGATACATCATCCGAATCCGCTTGACGATGACAATCCGTCGTTGCGCCCATATCAACCCTAGTCCTTAGGGTAGGGTCCGGATCCGGATTAGTCGACGTGTAGTCGGGGAGGTCCCGGGATATAGTCCGGCGTATACTCTTCCTAAAGTATGACACGGCAGGAAACGTCACAACCCGGCCTATCCATGAGATGCTTGTTAAAAACTGTACCTCTTTGGTGAAGGTGGGGGTCCGGTGGTATTGACATTTGCTTTCTTTCAAAGACTCGCCCTGCGCGGGCGTCGCCTTCTTGGAAGACGCCTCTGATACAACTCGGCGAGACCAGCACCGCCCCTTCGGAGCATGAGATAGTGCGGTGGGTGAGGCGCGATGGGAAAACTCTTTTGGAGGAAACGTCTCCTGGGTACTTACGTGGGAGGAGGGGAGAAGGCCGGGGTAATCGGCTATAATGGCCACTTCCGTGCCGTCATAGCTCGCCTGATAAAAGATCCCCTCCTTGAGTTCTATAAATATATCCGAATCTTCTTCATATCTGGGGTCCAGATCTCGAATATTGTCCTCTGGCTGCGGAGCGGGGCTATAGACCCCCTCGACGACCTTTCTCCACTCCTGTTAAAAATAGCCGGATTAAATTCGGTTAAGCATAACTCTGGAAAGAGATTGAGTGAGGTCAACAATTGAAGAAAGGACTCACCCAGGGGATGGGGTTGTACATGGAAAAGCCTTCCCGACATGTCAGACGAGCGAAGTCTTCCTTCTCCCCTTTGTAAAGGTCAGCTAAGATGGTGGCCAGGGCGGCAAAATTGTCTGGACCCTTGCGCCGACAACGGGATGCATCGTCCTCCCCATTATAATTCCATATGGGAAGACCTCTAGATTGGAGCAGCTGAACGCATCACGCTATTGAAATTGCCATTACCTCAATTATAGACAGCCCGGAGTTGGCAAGTACTCTGATCTTGTTTGCTAGCCTCGAAACTGTTGGGGAATGTAGTATTTCAAAAAAATTCATACGATCACGCAAGATCTATCTAGGAGATGCATAGCAACGAGCGGGGAGAGTGTGTCCACGTACCCTCGTAGACCGAAAGCGGAAGCGTTAAGAACGCGGTTGATGTAGTCGAACGTCTTCGCGATCCAACTGATCAAGTACCGAACGCACGACACCTCCGCGATCTGCACATGTTCAGCTCAGTGACGTCCCTCGAACTCTTGATCCAGCTGAGGCCGAGGGAGAGTTTCGTCAGCACGACGGCATGATGACGGTGATGATGAAGTTACCGATGCAGGGCTTCGCCTAAGCACTACAACGATATGACCGAGGTGGAAATCTGTGGAGGGGGGCACGGCACACGGCTAAACAATCAACTTGTGTGTCTATGGGGTGCCCCCCTCCCCCGTATATACAGGAGGGGAGGAGGGGGCCGGCCGGCCTCATGGTGTGCCCCCAAGGGGGGATTCCTACTCCTACTAGGAGTAGGTTCCCCCCCTTTCCTAGTCCAACTAGGAGGGCGAAGGAAGGGGAAGAGGGGAAGAAGGAAAGGGGGTCCAGCCCCCTCCCCAATTCGGATTGCGCTTTGGGGGGCGCCCCACCTCTTAGCCTCCTCCTCTCTCTTTCACTAAAGCCCATGTAGGCCCATTAAGCCCCCGGGGGGTTCCGGTAACCCCCCGGTACTCCGGTAAATGCCCGAACTCATCCGAAACCATTCCGGTGTCCAAACATAACCTTCAAATATATCAATCTTCATGTCTCGACCATTTCAAGACTCCTCGTCATGTGCGTGATCACATCCGGGACTCCGAACTACCTTCGGTACATCAAAACACATAAACCCATAATACCGATCGTCATCGAACGTTAAGCATTTGGACCCTACGGGTTCAAGAACTATGTAGACATGACCGAGACTCATCTCCGGTCAATAACCAATAGTGGAACCTGGATGCTCATATTGGTTCCTACATATTCTACGAAGATCTTTATCGGTCAAACCGCATAACAACATACATTGTTCCCTTTGTCATCGGTATGTTACTTGCCCGAGATTCGATCGTCGGAATCATCATACCTAGTTCAATCTCATTACCGGCAAGTCTCTTTACTCGTTTCGTAATGCATCATCTCGCAAATAACTCATTAGTCACATTGCTTGCAAGGCTTATAGTGATGTGCATTACCGAGAGGGCCCAGAGATACCTCTCCGACAATCGGAGTGACAAATCCTAACCTCGATCTATGCCAACTCAACAAACACCATCGGAGACACCTGTAGAGCATCTTTATAATCACCCAGTTACGTTGTGACGTTTGATAGCACACTAAGTGTTCCTCCGGTATTCGGGAGTTGCATAATCTCATAGTCATAGGAACATGTATAAGTTATGAAGAAAGCAATAGCAACAAACTAAACGATCATCGTGCTAAGCTAACGGTTGGGTCTTGTCAATCACATCATTCTCTAATGATGTGATCCCGTTAATCAAATGACAACTCATGTCTATGGCTAGGACACTTAACCATCTTTGATTAACGAGCTAGTCAAGTAGAGGCATACTAGTGACACTCTGTTTGTCTATGTATTCACACATGTACTAAGTTTCCAGTTAATACAATTCTTAATAAACATTTATCATGATATAAGGAAATATAAATAACAATTTTATTATTGCCTCTAGGGCATATTTCCTTCAGTGTCCCACTTGCACTAGAGTCAATAATCTAGATTACACAGTAATGATTCTAACACCCATGGAGTCTTGGTGCTGATCATGTTTTGCTCGTGAGAGAGGTTTATTCAACGGGTCTGCAATATTCAGATCCGTATGTATCTTGCAAATCTCTATGTCTCCCTGCTTGACTTGATCGCAGATGGAATTGAAGCGTCTCTTGATGTGCTTGGTTCTCTTGTGAAATCTGGATTCCTTTGCCAAGGCAATTGCACCAGTATTGTCATAAACGATTTTCATTGGACCCGATGCACTAGGTATGACACCTAGATCGGATATGAACTCCTTCATCCAGACTCCTTCATTTGCTGCTTCCGAAGTAGTTATGTACTCCACTTCACACGTAGATCCCGCCATGATGCTTTGCTTAAAACTGCACCAATTGACAACTCTACCGTTCAATATAAACACGTATCCGGTTTGCGACTTAGTGTCATCCAGATCAGTGTCAAAGCTTGCATCGACGTAACCATTTACGATGAGCTCTTTGTCACCTCCATAAACGAGAAACATATCCTTAGTCCTTTTCAGGTATTTCAGGATGTTCTTGACCGCTGTCCAGTGATCCACTCCTGGATTACTTTGGTACCTCCCTGCTAAATTGATAGCAAGGCACACATCAGGTCTGGTACACATCATTGCATACATGATAGAATCTATGGATGAAACATAGGGAATGACTTTCATTTTCTCTCTATCTTCTGCAGTGGTCGGGCATTAAGTCTGACTCAACTTCACACCTTGTAACACAGGCAAGAACCCTTTCTTTGCTTGATCCATTTTGAACTTATTCAAAAAAATTTGTCAAGGTATGTGCTTTGTGAAAGTCCAATTAAGCGTCTTGATCTATCTCTATAGATCTTGATGCCCAATATATAAGCAGCTTCACCGAGACCTTTCATTGAAAAACTCTTGTTCAAGTATCCTTTTATGCTATCCAGAAATTCTATATCATTTCCAATCAACAATATGTCATCCACATATAATATTAGAAATGCTACAAAGCTCCCACTCACTTTCTTGTAAATACGGGCTTCTCCAAATGTCTGTATAAAACCATATGCTTTGATCACACTATCAAAACGTTTATTCCAACTCCGAGATGCTTGCACCAGTCCATAAATGGATCGCTGGAGCTTGCACACTTTGTTAGCATCCTTTGGATCGAAAAAACCTTCGGGTTGCATCATATACAATTTTTCTTCCAGAAATCCATTCAGGAATGCAGTTTTGACATCCATTTGCCAAATTTCATAATCATAAAATGCAGCAATTGCTAACATGATTCGGGCGGACTTAAGCATCGCTACGGGTGAGAAGGTCTCATCGTAGTCAACTCCTTGAACTTGTCGAAAACCTTTCACAACAAGTCGAGCTTTGTAGACAGTAACATTACCGTCAGCGTCAGTCTTCTTCTTAAAGATCCATTTATTCTCTATGAACTGCCGATCATCGGGCAAGTCAACCAAAGTCCACACTTAGTTCTCATACATGGATCCCATCTCGCAGAATCCGGGCTCATCATCGCTTCCTCATAGTTCGTAGGTTCGTCATGGTCAAGTACCATGACTTCCAGAACAGGATTACCATACCACTCTGGTGCGGATCTCACTCTGATTAACCTACGAGGTTTGGTAGTAACTTGATCAGAAGTTTCATGATCATTATCATTAGCTTCCTCACTAATCGGTGTAGGAATCACATGAACTGATTTCTGTGATGACCTACTTTCCAATAAGGGAGCAGGTACAGTTACCTCATCAAGTTCTATTTTCCTCCAACTCACTTCTTTCGAGAGAAACTCCTTCTCTAGAAAGGATCCATTCTTAGCAACGAGTATCTTGCCTTCAGATCTGTGATAGAAGGTGTACCCAACAGTCTCTTTTGGGTATCCTATGAAGACACATTTCTTCGATTTGGGTTCGAGCTTATCAGGTTGAAGCTTTTTCACATAAGCATCGCATCCCCAAACTTTAAGAAACGACAACTTGGGTTTCTTGCCAAACCACAGTTCATATGGTGTCGTCTCAACGGATTTAGATGGTGCCCTATTTAACGTGAATGCAACCGTCTCTAAAGCATAACCCCAAAACGATAGAGGTAAATCAATAAGAGACATCATAGATCACACCATATCTAATAAAGTGCGGTTACGACGTTCAGACACACCATTACGCTGTGGTGTTCCGGGTGACGTGAGTTGCGAAACTATTCTGCATTGTTTCAAATGAAGACCAAACTCTTAACTCAAATATTCTCCTCCATGATCAGATCTTAGAAACTTTATTTTCTTGTTACGATGATTTTCCACTTCACTCTGAAATTCTTTGAACTTTTCAAATGTTTCAGACTTATGTTTCATTAAGTAGATATACCCATGTCTTCTTAAATCATCTGTGAAGGTCAGAAAATAACGATACCTGCCGCGAGCATCAACACTCATCGGACCGCATACATCAGTATGTATTATTTCCAACAAGTCCGTTGCTCGCTCCATTGTTCCGGAGAACGGAGTCTTAGTCATCTTGCCCATGAGGCATGGTTCGCAAGCATCAAGTGATTCATAATCAAGTGATTCCAAAAGCCCATCAACATGGAGTTTCTTCATGCGCTTTACACCAATATGACCTAAACAGCAGTGCCACAAATAAGTTGCACTATCATTATTAAACTTATATCTTTTGGCTTCAATACTATCAATATGTGTATCACAACTATCAAGATTTAGTACAAATAGACCATTCATCAAGGATGCATGACCATAAAAGATATTACTCATATAAATAGAACAACCATTATTCTCTGATTTAAATGAATAACCGTCTCACATCAAACAAGATCCAGATATAATGTTCATGCTTAACGCTGGCACCAAATAACAATTATTCAGGTCTAAAACTAATCCCGAAGGTAGATGTAGAGGTAGCGTGCCGACGACGATCACATCGACTTTGGAACCATTTCCCACGCACATCGTCACCTCGTCCTTAGCCAATCTTCACTTAATCTGTAGCCCCTGTTTCGAGTTGCAAATATGAGCAACAAAACCAGTATCAAATACCCAGGCGCTACTGCGAGCATTAGTTAAGTACACATCAATAACATGTATATCAAATATACCTTTCACTTTGCCATCCTTCTTATCCGCCAAATACTTGGGGCAGTTTCGCTTCCAGTGACCAGTCCCTTTGCAGTAGAAGCACTCAGTCTCAGGCTTAGGTCTAGACTTAGGCTTCTTCACTTGAGCAGCAACTTGCTTGCCGTTCTTCTTGAAGTTCCCCTTCTTCCCTTTGCCCTTCATCTTGAAACTGGTGGTCTTGTTGACCATCAACACTTGATGCTCCTTCTTGATTTCTACCTCCGCAGCCTTTAGCTTGCGAAGAGCTCGGGAATTGTCTTATCCATCCCTTGCATATTATAGTTCATTACGAAGCTCTTGTAGCTTGGTGGCAGTGATTGAAGAACTCTGTCAATGACACTATCATCAGGAAGATTAACTCCCAGCTGAGTCAAGTGGTTGTGGTACCCAGACATTCTGAGTATATGTTCACTGACAGAACTATTCTCCTCCATTTTGCAGCTGTAGAACTTATTGGAGACTTCATATCTCTCAATCCGGGCATTTGCTTGAAATATTAACTTCAACTCCTGGAACATCTCATATGCTCCATGACGTTCAAAACGTCGTTGAAGTCCCGGTTCTAAGTGGTAAAGCATGGCACACTGAAATATCGAGTAGTCATCAACACGCGACTGCCAGGCATTCACAATGTCTGCAGTTGCCGGTGCGGGTGGTACACCTAGCGGTGCTTCCAGGACGTAATTCTTCTGTGTAGCAATGAGGATAATCCTCAAGTTACGGACCCAGTCCATGTAGTTGCTACCATCATCTTTCAACTTAGCTTTCTCTAGGAACGCATTAAAATTCAAAGGAACAGTAGCACGGGCCATTGATCTACAACAACATAGACATGCAAAATACTATCAGGTACTAAGTTCATGATAAATTAAAGTTCAATTAATCATATTACTTAAGAACTCCCATGTAGATAGACATCCCTCTAATCATCTAAGTGATCACGTGATCCAAATTAACTAAACCATGTCCGATCATCACGTGAGATGGAGTAGTTTTCAATGGTGAACATCACTATGTTGATCATATCTACTATATGATTCACGCTTGACCTTTCGGTCTCAGTGTTCCGAGGCCATATCTGCATATGCTAGGCTGGTCAAGTTTAACCTGAGTATTCTGTGTGTGCAAAACTGGCTTGCACCCATTGTATATGAACATAGAGCTTATCACACCCGATCATCACGTGGTGTCTCGGCACGATAAACTGTCGCAACGGTGCATACTCAGGGAGAACACTTATACCTTAAAATTTAGTGAGAGATCATCTTATAATGCTACCGCCGATCTATGCAAAATAAGATGCATAAAGGATAAACATCACATGCAATCAATATAAGTGATATGATATGGCCATCATCATCTTGTGCCTTTGATCTCCATCTCCAAAGCACCGTCATGATCACCATCGTCACCGGCTTGACACCTTGATCTCCATCGAAGCATCGTTGTCGTCTCGCCAACTATTGCTATCACGACTATCGCTACCGCTTAGTGATAAAGTAAAGCAATTACATGGCGATTGCATTTCATACAATAAAGCGACAACCATAAGGCTCTTGCCAGTTGCCGATAACTGTTACAAAACATGGTCATCTCATACAACAATTTATATATCATCACATCTTGACCATATCACATCACAACATGCCCTGCAAAAACAAGTTAGACGTCCTCTACTTGTTGTTACAAATTTTACGTGGCTGCTACGGGCTTAGCAAGAACCGTTCTTACCTACCCATCAAAAACCACAACGATTTTTCGTCAAGTATGTTGTTTTACCTTCAACAAGGACCAGGCGTAGTCACACTTGATTCAACTAAAGTTGGAGAAACTGACACCCACTAGCCACCTGTGTGCGAAGCACGGCGGTAGAACCAGTCTCATGAACGCGGTCATGTAATGTCGGTCTGGGCCGCTTCATCCAACAATACCGCCGAATCAAAGCATGACATGCTCGTAAGCAGTATG
This sequence comes from Triticum aestivum, assembly GCF_018294505.1. NCBI lineage: Eukaryota > Viridiplantae > Streptophyta > Magnoliopsida > Poales > Poaceae > Triticum > Triticum aestivum. The sequence goes on from NC_057808.1 coordinate 41,699,422, forward strand.
ACTATTATCGCCCACAACTCTTTGTGTTCTACTCGTGCATATAACATCTACACATAGATCTGGCTCGGATGCCACTGTTGGGAACGTAGTATTTCAAAAAAAAATCATACGATCACGCAAGATCTATCTAGGAGATGCATAGCAACGAGCCGGGAGAGTGTGTCCACGTACCCTCGTAGACCGAAAGCGGAAGCGTTAAGTACCGAACGCACGGCACCTCCGCGATCTACACACATTCAGCTCGGTGACGTCCCTCGAACTCTTGATCCAGCTGAGGCCGAGGAAGAGTTTCGTCAGCACGACGGCATGATGACGGTGATGATGAAGTTACCGACGCAGGGCTTCGCCTAAGCACTACAATGATATGACCGAGGTGGAAATCTGTGGAGGGGGCACCGCACATGGCTAAACAATCAACTTGTGTGTCTATGGGGTGGCCCCCTCCCTCGTATATAAAGGAGTGGAGGAGGGGGCCGGCCAGCCTCATGGTGCGCCCCCAAGGGGGGATTCCTACTCCTACTAGGAGTAGGTTTCCCCCCTTTCCTAGTCCAACTAGGAGGGGGAAGGAAGGGGAAGAGGGGAAGAAGGAAAGCCCCCCCTCCCCAATTCGGATTGGGCTTTGGGGGGGGAGGGGGCGAGCCCCACCTCTTGGCCGCCTCCTCTCTCTTCCAGTAAAGCCCATGTAGGCCCATTAAGCCTCCGGGGGCTTCCGGTAAGCCCCCGGTACTCCAGTAAATGCCCGAACTCATCCGAAACCATTCCGGTGTCGAAACATAACCTTCTAATATATCAATCTTCATGTCTCGACCATTTCGAGACTCCTCGTCATGTCCGTGATCACATCCGGGACTCCAAACTACCTTCGGTACATCAAAACACATAAACTCATAATACCGATCGTCATCGAACGTTAAGCGTGCGGACCCTACGGGTTCGAGAACTATGTAGACATGACCGAGACTCATCTCCGGTCAATAACCAATAGCGGAACCTGGATGCTCATATTGGTTCCTACATATTCTACGAAGATCTTTATCGGTCAAACCGCATAACAACATACGTTGTTCCCTTTGTCATCGATATGTTACTTGCCCGAGATTCGATCGCCGGTATCATCTTACCTAGTTCAATCTCGTTACCGACAAGTCTGTTTACTCATTCCGTAATGCATCATCCCGCAACTAACTCATTAGTCACATTGCTTGCAAGGATTATAGTGATGTGCATTACCGAGAGGTCCCAGAGATACCTTTCCGACAATCGGAGTGACAAATCCTAATCTCGATCTATGCCAACTCAACAAACACCATCGGAGACACCTGTAGAGCATCTTTATAATCACCCAGTTACGTTGTGATGTTTGATAGCACACTAAGTGTTCCTCCGGTATTCGAGAGTTGCATAATCTCATAGTCATAGGAACATGTATAAGTTATGAAGAAAGCAATAGCAACAAACTAAACGATCATCGTGCTAAGCTAACGGATGGGTCTTGTCAATCACATCATTCTCTAATGATGATCCCGTTAATCAAATGACAACTCATGTCTATGGCTAGGAAACTTAACCATCTTTGATTAACGAACTAGTCAAGTAGAGGCATACTAGTGACACTCTGTTTGTCTATGTATTCACACATGTACTAAGTTTCCGGTTAATACAATTCTAGAATGAATAATAAACATTTATCATGATATAAGGAAATATAAATAACAACTTTATTATTGCCTCTAGGGCATATTTCCTTCAGAAACCTCTGCACTGTCTTCTTCTTCGAGGCTTCGGGGACGCCAGCTAGCGCGCTTCTTGAAAGGAGCATTGGAAAATTCGGGAAGACCACGCCGGATTGGGTCCGGAAGAACGACGTCTTCTATATAAAACCACTCCGAGGGCCACTCTTTGGATGCCTTCTTCGGAGTGCCAGACAGGTATCCTGTCCCGGCTATACGCCATATTTCGGCGCCGCCCACCTCGAATATAGATCCCTTCTGGGAGCGGGGGACGAGGCAGAAGAATTTTCGCCATAGCTCGAAATGAGCCTCAGAGCCTAGGAACAGCTCGCAAAGGGCAAGAAAGCCCGCAATGTGGAGGATGGAGCCTGGCGTCAGGTTGTGCAGTTGGGGGCCGTAATACTTCATTAGACCTCTGAGGAAAGGGTGGATAGAAAATCCTACGCCTCTCAAAAGGAAGGAAACAAAGCACACCCGCTCCTCTTTAGAAGGATTGGGGAAATTTTCCGCCAGGGCTTCGCCGTCGAGGGAAGTTAATCCAGCCCGAACGGAGACTAGATCCACAGGAGGAAGGTATCCTTGTATCTAAAGTTTATTCAGATGAGCGTGGGATACCGAACAGCTTTCCCAGTCGCATTTTCGAGGGCCGTGGGGGCGTGAGGAAGAGCTAGGAGCGCCGGCCATGTTTGGGCGATTTCCTGTGGCAAGTTCTAAGGATTTCCGCATGGTGTGGAATGGCATCTGAGATCTCATCTCTTTAAGTAGACACCTTCCCTGCAGGGTCAAGGGGTTGTTTGTAAAAAACACACCTAGACGGTTCGCATTCGTTTGACACATGGAAGCCAAGGCGACGACAGCAAAGAATCAATTGAAAGTGGCATTAAATGTGTAGCCGGACTATCGTCAATTCGAAGTACAACGGAGAACCCGCCTTGCAAAGCTGAAGATATAAAGCCGGATACTACATCGTCATTGAAGGCAAATTCGGGGGCTACTGAGGGAGTCCTGGATTATGGGGTCCTCGGGGAGCCGGCCTATACTACATGGGCCGGGCTGATGGGCCGTGAAGACACGAAACAGAAGACCTTCCCCCGTGTCCGGATGGGACTCTCCTTTGCATGGATGGCAAGCTTGGCGTACGGATGTGTAGTTTCTTTCCCTGTAAACCGACTCTGTACAACCCTAGGCCCCTCCCGTGTCTATATAAACCGGAGGGGTTAGTCCGTAGAGGCAAGACAAATCATACAAGCTAGACATCTAGGGTTTAGCCATTACGATCTCGAGGTAGATCGACTCTTGTGACCCCTATACTCATCAAAGTCAATCAAGCAGGAAGTAGGGTATTACCTCCATTAAGAGGGCCCGAACCTGGGTAAAACATCGTGTCCCCTACCTCCTATTACCTTCGATTCTCAGACGCACAGTTCGGGACCCCCTACCCGAGATCGGCCGGTTTTGACACCGACACCCGCCACGAGGCTCGGCCGCAGTGGGCGAGCAGCAGGGGCGTCTCCCCGGCGGGCGCGTCACCGGAGTTTGACCTCCTTCCCTCCCATGCACAGAAGCTGTTTGTGAACATGCCAAAGAAAGATAGAGAGAGGAGGAAGAAGAATGACGTGTGGGTCCCACCTGTAATAACGGTCAACTGAACGGTCAACATGTTTAAATTGTTTAAACTGGCTATTATCTGAAAGTGGTAGTTTTTAGTCATAAAATTAAGAATTTTTGGTAGTTTTCGGCCACTTTTTAAAAAGTGATAGTTCTGTGGGACGCCGACCCCAATTGTGGTAGTTTTTTGTCAAACACTCCAACTGCCGAGGATGTCCCCAACACCTTGAATCATTCGGTCTACGACTTTATTTATAAAGTAGGGCTAAAGCTTGTTTTGAGAAAGTAAGACCAAGTTCGATGACAATGCTATACGGCTATAGTCACCATGAACAACAGACGCGGTCTGACTAGCACTCATCTCTTTGGCCCAGTTCCCCATGAGCTCAAGACGAAGAAGCATATGAAGATCTTTGTGTTGGCTGAGCACATTGTTTGGGACATCACCATGCTTAGTCATATCTCACAGTTATTTTCATGGAACGGAACAAAAATATTGGGTCATTTGTCATTTCCAAGATTGCTCCGAGGAAGTTTTGGTTGCCCTTTTGTTGTTAATGTATCCCCCCTTTGCTTTTGTAATTTGTTATTGGAAGGATGCACTCTAAGCAGAGAATATGTACCCTGACAGAATCAATTATTTTTTATCGCATTTAATCTGAATGTTTTGTTGGAATGGAGAAAACATATTCCTTGTTTGCTCTCTTTTACCTGGATCATCATGATGTGATGCCTGTAATTTTGTGGCCACACAATGCTGAGTTCATACATTTACATGATGTCCTATCATTAGCTTCCTGATACATGCAGAGGATATTTTCGAAACCCAGTTTTAGAAGATATTAGATCCTCCCTTTGCACCTTAACCGCATTGAAAGATTTTGGGAGGGAGGCATGCAGAATTTTAGAGAGTTTCTTGCCAAGTTTGGTTGGTCAGGGTTAGGCTTTTCCCTCCTATAACTAAGGGCATCCGTTGGAGCAATCATCTCGTTTCTCTCCTCTCATTTCCGCTCTCTCCTCATTGATGGCTACACAATCTTGCGGGTAAGCAAGACAAGAATTCGATTGGGGTGGCGGTGATCGCTCTGTTGCTATGGATCCGGAGGTGTGGACGCCGCGTTCGGGAGGGCGGTCGAAGCCAACAAGCCGGAGCAGTAGCACCGGGAGCGGTGGGAGCCCAGGGTGTGGGAGCAACATCGAGTACACGAGCCTACGCGACATGATGTTGGAAGGAGGCGGTGGCGGTGGCGGCGGCGGGGAGAACCATGGCAGTGGCGGCTGTGCGTTCCGTGCGGGGAGCTGGAGGGACTGCAACAATGACAACATCCATGAGTTCGACGCATCCAACATCGGTATCCGGAACCAGCTGCTGAAGCACGCGGCCTCGGCGTACCTACAGTCGGCGGTGGTGGTGGGTGGCAGCGGCGGCGGGGCGCGCGAGGGCCAGGGGTGCTGCCTGGTACGCCTTTGGCATCACATTAGCGGCGGGCGTGGGCGCGGGCATGTGCTAGAGGAGGCGTGCTCGTGGCAGGGGTGCGTCGACGATCCCGCCGAAATCTGCGCCGCTTTCGTCACCCAGTCTGCCCGCCGTGTCGCCGCCTTCTTCGCGGGCATATGGACCTAGCTTAGCTAGTCATAGCATCGGCAGCCATCGGTAGGCCATTCATCGGTTGTGGTGCTTTCATCATTGTTGTTGGTGTTGTTGTATCTATATTGTGAGATATATGTTGGCCTGGCTAAGGGCCATGTTTGTTTAGTCAGATAGAAATCTTCCATAGTGGTATGACAAGCATATCCTTGGAGTTGTCACGACAGTGCTTTGACATTTGTTGAATACTAGTCGTTGCATAAAGCGAGATGGCCACTGAAAATCTCAAATGCTTCTTTCGTTCAAAGTGAAAAATGGAGGGAACATGTAGAAAGAGAAAAGTTTCTTTTGGCAACTCTATTCATCGATATAATTTACAGGAATGGGGCAAAATAAAAACTAGAGAAATGTTTGTTTGATCCTAGTATCAAAGGAAAGACACACACACACAAAATTACAACTCATCCGACCTTCTTTTGAGACTTACTTATGACCATTCAGGATGGGCGACCCAGGGGCGACTGGCGGGGCGACCGCCGCCCATGAGCGCGCGCCGGCCTCGTCCCCCGGCGTGCGGCCGAGAGTCGGGGGGCGTTTCTGGGCACTCGCCGACGATGGAGAGGAGGATCCAGATGGGGAGGCAGATGTAGACTCGCCGGAGTCTCCACCGACGCCGACGCCATCGGACATGATCTGCGAGTTTTTTAATTCCGGCTATGGTGAGGACGAAGTGGCAGCGACGGTAGACGAACTGCTGCCTCTGGATGATCCGGCAAGGGCAGGACTACACGCGGGGGGGAAGAAGGAGATGGTCCGGCGGGTCGTTCATCGGAGGACGGCGACGTCGGCGATCAGGCTGTGGAAAGGCCCTCTTCACAAGGTATGTCTGCCCAATCTCACTCTTTTCGATTGATTCGTCCGGATTCTTGGATAGTGGTTGTGAGGAAGAAGAAAGGCCGCCGGCCGACAGCTAGACTCGCGCCGGCGGTGTCCACGGCGGCGGCGCCGGAGATTCCGGGGATCGGACTCGTGAACGTCGTTTGAATTTGCTGCTGGGCCGTGATCGGCCGGCTCTTTGTGACACCGCGTTGAGCCTCGCGTGGAATGGGTATGAGGCCCAGGTCACCCGCCAGGAGACCGATCGGTGTGTCGGCGTGGACTTGGACGTGCATGGGATGGAATCGACGTGTGGTTCGATTAGTCTCTCCGTCTCGAGTCCTTCGCGTCGTTCATGTCAGGCTGCTAGGGTTCGCCGTGCCCGGGTTCCCAAGGTTAGCGCAAGGGAGAGCCGCTAGGGTTAGACCCTGGGCAGCCTTTGCCGGACGGGGCAATGGACCCCCCTCCCCCCAAGACTGCGCCGCCGATCTCCAAAACTGCGCCGCCAATGCCAAAGACCACGCCGCCGATCTCCAAAACTACGCCGCCGAAGCCAAAGACCGCGCCTTAGTTGCCCGGCGCGGCTCCGCGGCCGGCCCTGCCGCCGCATCATGTCTCGCTCCCGCTGTAGAGCCGGGCGGGGCAGATTCAGCAGGTGGTCGCTCCCCCGCAGCAGAACGCGGGGCAGCCACCCGCGGCCAGGGCGGCACCGCCGGCACATAGGGGTGGTGGCAGTTCGGGCCAGCACCGCTTCCCGGCGAATCGAGGCAGGGAGGCGACGTATGGCAGTCGTGGTCCCCCCCCCCCCCCCCCCCCCCCCCGTGGCCAATGGGGTGATGACGGGTATGATGCGTATGGTGAAGGTCAACATCCCGGGTCGTCGTCGGCGGGCGGCCGACGTGGTTACGCATGGCAGAGTGACGGGACGACGAATCGCCCGTTTTAGGCCCCCCAGGAGGCTTCGTCGAGGGGGCTTCTGGACCGGACTACCGGCAGCGAGGCAGCTACCATGGTCATCGTGGTGGCCGGGGAGGCAGGAACAGCCATCGTCAACCTCCACCGCCTACCGCTACTGTTACCGATGTCGCAGAGCCGACGAGTTCTGCGGACATGGTGGAAACTGTGCAGACGCCAGCGTTGTCCGGTTAGGTCAAGGTCGTGGTGACGGCGCTGGCAACTGCGGCAATGCCAGAGGCGGAGCCTGGTGCGGCGGGTACTGTCAGAGGGGCCGAGAAACCGGATGGTGATAGAGCTACCAAGTGGGCCCGGAAGAAGAAGATGCTTTGTTATCATTGTGGTGAGCAGGGGCACTTTATTGCTGAGTGCGCTACTGAGCTTTGTGACACTTGCCTCAAACAGGTGCATGAGACGGGAGAATGCCCGTTATTGCGGGAACCGATGCCGGGAGTTACCATATATGGAGTGTGCTGCGCTGCGTTGATGTTCTTTGGGTCCCCTAGTGCGAGGGAGATCCCAGAGGCGCCACAGAGCATGACCACGGGGGTGGTCAAAGTGACAAGAGGGGTCCTGTCTGAGGCACAGATCCTACAGAGACTGAATGAGCTGGCTCCAGGTAACTTTCAGTGGGAGCTTATTAGACTCGAGCCCAACGTGTATAAGGTTGAGTTTCCAACTACAGAGGACTTGCAGAGGCTTCTGAGTTTTGGGTTGTGCAGAGTCCCTGGCACTAAGTGTATCCTTGAGTTTCATGAGTGGAAGAAGGTCGAGCCTAAGGGCAAGCCCCTTACTCAGGTTTGGTTACGGTTCTTGGGGGCACCGTCCAAGCCTCTGAATGATGTTCGGGTCGCGGATAGCTCTGGGAATCTTGTTGGGAAGACTGAGCGGGTGGACATGGCCTTTACCCGAGAAAACAGGGTGGGAGGTTGCTAGTGAGTGTGCTGGACATCGAGTTCGTACCGGATGTGGTTAAGTGGACGCATGCCGGCATGATCTACAATCTCGAGATTGAGTTCGAGGACACTGATTTATTCACTGAGGCTTTGGCTGGGAATGATGTTGATATGCTTGATAAGGATGACGGCTCGAGCAATAAGGAGCAGACGAGGAGGATCGTGGACGAGATATGTCCACCGCCCCGGGTCCAAACCACACTTCAGTGGCGCCCGGAAAGGGGACCCCCACACCTACTTCGGTGAAGGAAATATGCCCTAGAGGCAATAATAAAGTTATTATTTATTTCCTTAGTTCATGATAAATGTTTATTATTCATGCTAGAATTGTATTAACCGGAAACTTAGTATATGTGTGAATACATAGACAAAACAAAGTGTCCCTAGTATGCCTCTACTTGACTAGCTCGTTTATCAAAGATGGTTATGTTTCCTAACCATAGACATGTGTTGTCATTTGATGAACGGGATCACATCATTAGGAGAATGATGTGATGGACAAGACCCATTCGTTAGCTTAGCATTATGATCGTTACAGCTTCATTGCTACTGCTTTCTTCATGACTTATACATGTTCCTCAGACTATGAGATTATGCAACTCCCGAATACCGGAGGAACACCTTGTGTGCTATCAAACGTCACAACGTAACTGGGTGATTATAAAGATGCTCTACAGGTGTCTCCGATGGTGTTTGTTGAGTTGGCATAGATCGAGATTAGGATTTGCCACTCCGTGTATCGGAGAGGTATCTCTGGGCCCTCTCGGTAATGCACATCACTATAGCCTTGCAAGCATTGTGACTAACGAGTTAGTTGCGGGATGATGCATTACAGAACGAGTAAAGAGACTTGCCGGTAACGAGATTGAACTAGGTATGAGAATAGCAATGATCGAATCTCGGGCAAGTAACATACCGATGACAAAGGGAACAACGTATGTTGTTATGCGGTTTGACCGATAAAGATCTTCGTAGAATATGTAGGAGCCAATACGTGCATCCAGGTTCCGCTATTGGTTATTGACCGTAGATGTGTCTCGGTCATGTCTACATGGTTCTCAAACCCGTAGGGTCCGCACGCTTAACGTTTGATGATGATTTGTATTATGAGTTATGTGATTTGATGACCGAAGTTTGTTCGGAGTCCCGGATGAGATCGGGGACATGACGAGGAGGCTCGAAATGGTTGGGAGGTAAATATCGATATATTGTAAGGCTATATTCGGACATCGGAAAGGTTCTGAGTGATTCAGGTATTTTTCGGAGTACCGGAGAGTTACGGGAATTCGCCGGGAGAAGTATTGGGCCTTATTGGGCCATACGGGAATAGAGGAGGCAGGCCAAAGGGAAGGAGGCGCCCCCCATGGGTCCGAATTGGACTAGGGGAAAGGGGGTGGCGCCCCCCTTGCCCTTTCCTACTCCCTCTCTCTTTCCCTCTTTCTTCTCTCCTACTCCGGAAAGGAAAAGGGGAATCCTACTAGGACTTGGGAGTCCTAGTAGAACTCCCCACACTTGGCGCGCCCCCTCTAGGTCCGGCCTCCTCCTCCTCCCTCCTTTATATACTGGGCAGGGGACACCCCAAAGGCACAACTGACAATCTCTTAGCCGTGTGCGATGCCCCCTCCACAATTACACACCTCGGTCATATCATCGTAGTGCTTCGGCGAAGCCCTGCACCGGTAACTTCATCATCACCGTCACCACGCCTTCGTGCTGACGGAACTCTCCCTCGGCCTCAGCTGGATCAAGAGTTCGAGGGACGTCACCGAGCTGAACATGTGCTGAACGTGGAGGTGCCGTACGTTCGGTGCTTGGATCGGTTGGATCGCGAAGACGTTCGACTACATCAACCGCGTTACTAAATGCTTCCGCTTTCGGTCTACGAATGTACGTGGACACACTCTCCCGCTTGTTGCTATGCATCACCTAGATGGATCTTGCGTGTGCGTAGGAATTTTTTTGAAATACTACGTTCCCCAACAGTGGCATCCGAACCAGGTCTATGCGTAGATGTTATATGCACGAGTAGAACATAAAGAGTTGTGGGCGATAATAGTCATACTGCTTACCAGCATGTCATACTTTGATTCGGCGGTATTGTTAGATGAAGCGGCCCGGACCGACATTACGCGTACGCTTACGCGAGACTAGCTCTACCGACGTGCTTTGCACACAGGTGGCTGGCGGGTGTCAGTTTCTCCAACTTTAGTTGAATCAAGTGTGACTACGCCCGGTCCTTGTCGAAGGTTAGAACAACACACTTGACAAAAATCATTGTGGTTTTGATGCGTAGGTAAGAACGGTTCTTGCTAAGCCCGTAGTAGCCACGTAAAACTTGCAACAACAAAGTAGAGGACGTCTAACTTGTTTTTGCAGGGCATGTTGTGATATGATATGGTCAGGACGTGATGAGATATAAATTGTTGTATGAGATGATCATGTTTTTGAAATTATCGGCAACTGGCAGGAGCCTTATGGTTGTCTCTTTATTGCATAAGATGCAAGTGCCATGTAATTGCTTTACTTTATTGCTATGCGATAACAATACTTGGCGAGACGACCATATGACGACACGTTGATAGGGATCAAGATGATAGAGATCATGGTGTCATGCCGGTGACGATAGAAATCATGACGATACTTTGGAGATGGAGATCAAAGGCACAAGATGATGATGGCCATATCATGTCACATATTTTGATTGCATGTGATGTTTATCTTTTATACATCTTATTTTGCTTGGTTCGGCGGTAGCTTTATAAGATGATCCCTTACTAAAATTTCAAGGTATAAGTGTTCTCCCTGAGTATGCACCGTTGCGACAGTTCTTCGTGCTGAGACACCACGTGATGATCGGGTGTGATAAGCTCTACGTTCACATACAACGGGTGCAAGCCAGTTTTGCACATGCAGAATACTCTGGTTAAACTTAACGAGCTTAGCATATGCAGATATGGCCTCGGAACACTGAGACCGAAAGGTCGAGCGTGAATCATATAGTAGATATGATCAACATAGTGATGTTCACCATTGAAAACTACTCCATCTCACGTGATGATCGGACATGGTTTAGTTGATATGGATCACGTGATCATTTAGATGACTTGAGGGATGTCTATCTAAGTGGGAGTTCTTAAGTAATATGATTAATTGAACTTAATTTATCATGAACTTAGTCCTGATAGTATTTGCATAACTATGTTGTAGATCAATAGCTTGCGATATAGCTCCCCGTTTATTTTGATATGTTCCTAGAGAAAAAATATGTTGAAAGATGATAGTAGCAATGATGCGGACCAGGTCCGTGATCTGAGAATTGTCCTCATTGCTGCACAGAAGAATTATGTCCTTGATGCACCGCTAGGTGACGGACCTATTGTAGGAGCAGATGCAGACGTTATGAACGTTTGGCAAGCTCGGTATGATAACTACTTGATAGTTTAGTGCACCATGCTTTAGGGCTTAGAACCGGGACTTCAAAAATGTTTTGAACGCCACGGAGCATATAAGATGTTCCAAGAGCTGAAATTGGTATTTCAGACTCATGTCCAAGTCGAGAGGTATGAGACATCTGACAAGTACTTTGCCTACAAGATGGAGGAGAATAGCTTAACCAGTGAGCATGTGCTCAGATTGTCCGAGTACTACAATTGCTTGACTCAAGTGGGAGTTAATCTTCCAGATAAAATAGTGATTGACAGAGTTCTCTAGTCACTATCACCAAGTTACTGGAACTTCGTGATGAACTATAATATGCAAGGGATGACGAAAATGATTCCCGAGCTCTTCGTGATGCTGAAATCGACGAAGGTAGAAATCAAGAAAAGCATCAAATGTTGATGGTTGACAAAACTACTAGTTTCAAGTAAAAGGGCAAGGGAAAGAAAGCAAACTTCAAGAAGAATGGCAAGCAAGTTGCCACTCCCATGAAGAAGCCCAAAGATAGACCCAAGCCTGAAACTGAGTGATTCTACTGCAAAGGAAATGGTCACTGGAAGTGGAACTGCCCTAGATACTAGGCGGATAAGAAGGATGGCAATATGAACAAAGGTATATTTGATATACATGTTATTGATGTGTACTTTACTAGTGTTTATAGCGACCCCTCAGTATTTAATGCTGGTTTAGTTGCTAAGAGTAGTAACTCGAAACGGGAGTTGCAAAATAAACAGAGACTAGTTAAGGGCGAGGTGATGATGTGAGTTGGAAGTGATTCCAAGGTTGATAAGATCACCATCGCACACTCCCTTTACCTTTAGGATTGGTGTTGAACCTAAAATAAATGTTATTTGGTGTTTGTGTTGAGCATAAATATGATTGGATCATGTTTATTGCAATACGGTTATTCATTGAAGTCAAAGAATAATTGTTGTTCTATTTACATGAATAAAACCTTCTATGGTCATACACTCAATATAAATGGTTTATAATCTCGATCGTAGTGATACACATATTCATAATATTGAAGCCAAAAGATGCAAAGTTAATAATGATGGTGCAACTTATTTGTGGCACTGCCGTTTAGGTCATATTGGTGTAAAGCGCATGAAGAAACTCCTTGCTGATGGACTTTTGGAATCACTTGATTATGAATCACTTCATGCTTGCAAACCATGCCTCATGGGCAAGATGACTAAAACTCCGTTCTCCGGAACAATGGAGCGAGAAACTGACTTATTGGAAATAATATATACTGATGTATGCGATCCGGTAAGTGTTGAGGCTCACGGCGGGTATCATTGTTTTCTGACCTTCACAGATGATTTGAGCAGATATGTGTATATCTACTTGATGAAACACAAGTTTGAAACACTTGAAAAGTTCAAAGATTTTCAGAGTGAAGTAGAGAATCATCGTAACAAGAAAATAAAGTTTCTACGATCTGATCGTAGAGGTAAATATTAGAGTTACGAGTTTGGCCTTCAATTAAAACAATGTGGAATAGTTTCACAAACTCATGCCACCTGGAACACCACAACATAATGGTGTGTCCAAACGTCATAACCGTACTTTATAGGATATAGTGCAATCTATGATGTCTCTTACCGATTTACCACTATCGTTTTGGGGTTATGCATTAGAGACAGCTGCATTCACGTTAAATAGGGCACCATCTAAATTCGTTGAGGCGTCACCTTATGAACTCTGGTTTGGCAAGAAACCCAATTTGTCGTTTCTTAAAGTTTGAGGCTGCGATGCTTATGTGAAAAAGCTTCAACCTGATAAGCTCGAACCCAAATCGGAGAAATGTGTCTTCATAGGATACCCAAAAGACACTATTGGGTACACCTTCTATCACAGATCCGAAGGCAAGATCTTTGTTGCTAAGAATGGATCCTTTCTGGAGAAGGAGTTTCTCTCAAAAGAAGTGAGTGGGAGGAAGGTAGACTTTGATGAGGTAATTGTACCTTCTCCCGAATTGGAAAGTATTTGTTCACTAAAATTAGTTCAAGTGATGCTTACACCAATTAGTGAGGAAGTTAATGATGATGATCATGAAGCTTCGGATCAAGTTACTACCAAACCTCGTAGGTCAACCAGAGTACGTTCCGCACCAGAGCGGTATGGTAGTCCTATTCTGGAGTTCATGTTACTGGACCATGACGAACCTACGAACTATGAAGAAGCGATGGTGAGCCCAGATTCCGCGAAATGGCTTGAGGCCATGAAATCTGAGATGGGATCCATGTATGAGAACAAAGTGTGGACTTTGGTTGACTTGCCTGATGATCGGCAAGCCATAGAAAATAAATGGATCTTCAAGAGGAAGACGGACACTGATAGTAGTGTTACTATCTACAAAGCTAGACTTGTCGAAAAAGGTTTTTGACAAAGTTCAAGGTGTTGACTACGATGAGATTTTCTCACTCGTAGCGATGCTTAAGTCTGTCCAAATCATGTTAGCAAATTGCCACATTTTATGAAATCTGGCAAATGGATGTCAAAACTACATTCCTTAATGGATTTCTTAAAGAAGAGTTGTATATGATGCAACCAGAAGGTTTTGTCGATCCTAAAGGTGCTAACAAAATGTGCAAGCTCCAGCGATCCATCCATGGACTGGTGCAAAGCATCTCAGAGTTGGAATATATGCTTTGATGAGTTGATCAAAGCATATAGTTTTATACAGACTTGCGATGAAGCCTGTATTTACAAGAAAGTGAGTGGGAGCACTACAACCTTTCTGATAAGTATATGTGAATGACATATTGTTGATCGGAAATGATGTAGAATTTTCTGGAAAGCATAAAAGGAGTGTTTGAAAGGAGTTTTTCAAAAGAAAGACCTCGATGAAGCTGCTTACATATTGAACATCAAGATCTATAGAGATAGATAAAGACGCTTCATAAGTTTTTTCAATGAGTATATACCTTGACAAATTTTTGAAGTAGTTCAAAATGGAATAGTCAAAGAAGGAGTTCTTGCCTGTATTGCAAGGTGTGAAATTGAGTAAGACTCAAAGCCCGGCCACGACAGAAGATAGAAAGAGAATGAAAGTCATTCCCTATGCCTCAGCCATGGGTTCTATAAAGTATGCCATGCCGTGTACCAGATCTATTGTATACCCTACACTGAGTTTGGCAAGGGAGTACAATAGTGATCTAGGAGTAGATCACTGGACAGCGGTCAAAATTATCCTTAGTGTAATAAGGATATGTTTCTCGATTATGGAGGTGACAAAAGGTTCGTCGTAAAGGGTTACGTCGATGCAAGTTTTGACACTGATCCAGATGACTCTAAGTCTCAATCTGGATACATATTGAAAATGGGAGCAATTAGCTAGAGTAGCTCCGTGCAGAGCATTGTTGACATAGAAATTTGCAAAATACATACGGATCTGAATATGGCAGATCCGTTGACTAAACTTCTCTCACAAGCAAACATGATCACACCTTAGTACTCTTTGGGTGTTAATCACATGGCGATGTGAACTAAGATTACTGATTCTAGTAAACCCTTTGAGTGTTGGTCACATGGCGATGTGAACTATGGGTGTTAATCACATGGTGATGTGAACTATTGGTGTTAATCACATGGTGATGTGAACTATTGGTGTTAAATCACATGGCGATGTGAACTAGATTATTGACTCTAGTGCAAGTGGGAGACTGAAGGAAATATGCCCTAGAGGCAATAATAAAGTTATTATTTATTTTCTTATTTCATGATAAATGTTTATTATTCATGCTAGAATTGTATTAACCGGAAACTTAGTACATGTGTGAATACATAGACAAAACAAAGTGTCCCTAGTATTCCTCTACTTGACTAGCTCGTTTATCAAAGATGATTATGTTTCCTAACCATAGACATGTGTTGTCATTTGATGAACGGGATCACATCATTAGGAGAATGATGTGATGGACAAGACCCATTCGTTAGCTTAGCATTATGATCGTTACAGCTTCATTGCTACTGCTTTCTTCATGACTTATACATGTTCCTCAGACTATGAGATTATGCAACTCCCGAATACCGGAGGAACACATTGTGTGCTATCAAACGTCACAACGTAACTGGGTGATTATAAAGATGCTCTAGAGGTGTCTCCGATGGTGTTTGTTGAGTTGGCATAGATCGAGATTAGGATTTGTCACTCTGTGTATCGGAGAGGTATCTCTGGGCCCTCTCGGTAATGAACATCACTATAAGCCTTGCAAGCATTGTGACTAATGAGTTAGTTGCGGGATGATGCATTATGGAACGATTAAAGAGACTTGCTGGTAATGAGATTGAACTAGGTATGAGGATATCGACGATCGAATCTCGGGCAAGTAACATGCCGATGACAAAGGGAACAACGTATGTTGTTATGCGGTTTGACCGATAAAGATCTTCGTAGAATATGTAGGAGCCAATAGGAGCATCCAGGTTCCGCTATTGGTTATTGACCGGAGATGTGTCTCGGTCATGTCTACATAGTTCTACGTAGGGTCCGCACGCTTAACATTCGATGACGATTTGTATTATGAGTTATGTGATTTGATGACCGAAGTTTGTTCGGAGTCCCGGATGAGATCGGGGACATGACGAGGTGTCTCTAAATGGTCGAGAGCTAAAGATCGATATATTGGAAGGCTATATTCGGACATCGAAAAGGTTCCGAGTGATTCGGGTATTTTTTAGAGTACCGGAGAGTTACGGGAATTCGCCGGGAGAAGTATTGGGCCTTATTGGGCCATATGGGAATAGAGGAGGTAGGCCAAAGGGAAGGAGGTGTCACGACCGGTTTTTCAATAAAATATTTATTGAGAGACCAATCCCTTTTACGGACCAGTAAAGAAGAATTCCTTCTCACTGGTAGACAATATCTTGGTCACAGAAGAAAAATACCAGGAGTACTGAATATAATACAAGGTTGAGTGGAGACGGCTCAACAATTTATTACATGAACGCCGATAAAACATAACGGCGGATAGGGAGGCATGACTACTAACTCACGATAACAACGGTGGTGGAAATATCACCGTGAAGTGGGTGACATGACTCCTGAAAGCTACAGCTCTTCGAGCGTCGGAGTGAGGCTCGAGGAGACTTATTGCGGGTGGCGGAAGCGTATATAATACAAGTGACCAATCTCCAGGATCGCACAGGACTGACTGGGACTCCTCTAGGCGTCGGACGCACTATCAAACTCTTCATCCAAGAGATCGCCTTCGTCAACATCTGGCCAAATCAACAAGCCAGGTGAGTACTATGAAAGTACTCGCAAGACAGTTCGGACATAAGATATAACAAATGTAAACATGAAGCATATGAACAGATTAACCAGTGCGTTCAGACATAGAGATACTAATGCATGGGGAAAAATAGCAGAGAAGTCGGGCGGTAGTCCTCCCGAAATCCCCAAAATAAATACTTGGTGCCAAACGAGGGTCTGAATGACTCCTCGAGAGGAAACTGCAAGAATAGTAATACCGGTGCCAAACGAGGGTCTGAATGACTCCTCGAGAGGAAACTGCAAGAATAATAATGCCGCAGTTGGGCGTCAGGGCGACACCACATAAAGGGCTTATAACAGAAAGTAAAAGACAAACATGCCACAGTCGGACATCTGAGCGACATCACATAAAGGGCTTATATATGGTTCAATAATTCAGTAGCTCGAGAATATAAATTATTACAAGTACGAGACAAATATAAGGTTAGTCCATCCGCAGGAATAACAATTAAACTGGGTTTACCACTTGAGCTTGTTCACCGGGGATAAATTCCACGAGGATAGATATGGCTATACTGATCACCCTACTTGATCATGGATATGATGACTTGGAAGGATTTGACTCTGCAGAGTTTGTACTTGACCACAGCCAACGGATTTCAGTAGACACGGGGACTAGTTCCGTTTATGGTGTTTTGGAAGAAACACATCTAACCAGTACACACCCATTCAACATTCCGAAGCCAGGGATCACCCTCGGCAACGTTCAAGAAAAACCTTGAGACGGGGAGGCTACAACCTCGCGTAGCATGGGATCAAATTTCTATATGCGCGCTCTAAGGGGGTGCCCCCCCTCTCGGTCCCAACCGGAAACACCCATGCCCCCTGACCGGATGACTGGCTTTAATCCAGGGCCATGGAACCATCATCCCGGCCCCTCTGTTTGGTGTGTACACGGAAAGAGGTTACCAACTTACTAAACCGCATCTTGGCAAAGAAACATGTGGTAGCACGGAAGGAAAAAGAACGATAACGTGACTCCGTCCACGTTAACGTCGGAATATGTCGGATGAAGCAAGGCTGGTATGCTACAACAGTACCACCTTGCTGCCCTTCATGTCACCACATGATTAGGCCATCTCTCACCAGAGATCATCGCAACTTTGGAACATGCTGGTAGTTGCCTCACAAACAACGAGGTACTCACCGATACTCATATGCCACGCACCAACTTTCACGCAAACATGAAAAACACCTATCATATCAAAGGTTCAAACATGCTTGCCTGGTTCGGAGAAGCCAGAGTCTAGCTCGGCGAAGTTCGCGGCTCCGTCACCTCTTCCGGAACCTACGGCATAACGAAAACGGGCACTAACGTGAAAACCAACGCGTGCATAAAAACTTCTCCAAAAATTTCCCAAATAAATCCCATAAAAAACTAGACAAAATTTTAAGACTGTCAGAAAAAGAATCACTCAAAAATCATTTTTTATTAAAAAGTTATAAAGGTTTTTGTCCAGGGACTCATCTGTAATGAAACAGAAAAGTTCCAGGGGTTTAACTGAGAAAACAGAAAACGGTTCGAATGGAAACGCGCAAGCTCAAAGGGAAAACGTATTTGCCCGGAGGCGCCAACAGAAAACGGTTCGAGGAAGAAGAGAATAGAGGCTGACAGGGGGGGTCCACATGTCAGGTTTAAAAAGTTCGCCGGCGCCCGAAGACTGCGGTGGTCGCCCGCGTCGAACCACGGTGAGACAGGGAGATCGGAGTGTACCAAGAGCTTCAGCGTGTCCTTCCGCGTCGGTGGGTGGTGGACTTGACCGACGGAGAGCACCACGTCGACGGCGACACTTTCTCCGGCGGACGGCGGCTCGAGTGATGGTGGAGAACTCCGGTGGTGTGCTGCAAACTTCGAATTGAAGCGCGGGTCAGAAGGAGGGATGCACTAGAGGGCTACTGGCAAGAAATGGGAGGCAGAGGTGCACGCACGGGAGTGAATCGAGCTGGATCCCGTGGCGGGTCGCGGCGGCCGGAGTTGAGGAAGGAGACCTCCTCGGGGCTCTTCCAGTGGCTGGGCAGGGTCTTGGTGGAGTGCAGAGGTGGTGTGGGTTCGATTTGAAGCTCGGGGCCTCTATTTATAGGCGAATCGAGGGGGTGGCCGTGAACGGAGAATCTCCGGCGAGCAATTACGGCGATGTAGTGGATTGGTAGGGGGTTTAGGTGGCCAGGCAGCATCAGTGGGAGTTGCTGGTGTCATTCCCCCGCTAATCCCGGTCGGTCTTGGCGTAATGGCGTCGGTCCACGGTGGGGTGGCCGCACGGGCACGTCGGCGGCAGAGAGCGCACTCCGCGCCCAGCGGTTCACGACGAGGGTGGCAACACGCACTGGGGAGTGGAAGACCACGCGGCGCTCTCCGGTGGCTTGGGCGGCACTGGGTGGCGCCATCTGCGCCGCGCCTCTCTCTGGCGGCCGCAAAGCCGCCGCTGGCGTCGGTCACGGGGCGGCGCACCTCCTCCAGCACGTCGCCGACGTCCGCAAGGCTCCAGGCGCTCGTGCGGTGTAGGGACAAGGGGGAGGGGACGGGGAGCAAGGCGCCAACGCGACACTGTCGAGATCGACAACTGGTTCTGAAGAAAATGACAGTAGATCACTGAACTGTATTTCTGAATCTCTGAACTTGACATTGACAATGCTCTGCAGGTGTTCGACAGAATGATTTGGCAAGAAGAAAATTTTTCCTGGGGCTGGGACTTGGTGAGGTGACCACTCAATGCATCCAGAGGCTGCCTGATTTTACTCAGAATTTTTGGAGAAGGATTTGAATGAATTTCATCAAATTTGACAAATCTGGTCCAAACTTGCAGCAAGTGTAGTTTGAAAAATTTGAACTGAAGACCAGTGGATCTTCATGGATCTTGGTTGAGGGTTCAAAGGACTAGGAAGGGGAAAAGGTTTGGGGGCAAAAATCAAAACAGAAATGGTAGCTCCTTTGTAAAACTCCAAGGGCTAGAATAGAAGACAGAAATTGTTTTGATAAGATTTAAATGGAAAAATAATCATATGGGGAGGTTCAACTTGCTGGATTTGATGCAAATCATGATCCAAAGATGAGGGAAGGTTTAGGAGAGTGGATTGGCACTAAGGTCATGGCAAGAGAGATTTGTTGAAAGTGGTAAAGGATAATTCCAAAAGCCATAGTGCATTTTTCAAAAAGATATTTTTCTCAAGTGAAAAGCATTTTGGTTTGAGTCCAAATAAAAAGCAAGAACCTCCAAGACCAAAAACAAGTCTTGGGTGAATCCAAATAAAAACTCTTGCCATAAAAAAATATTTTGAAAGGGAGGGTTCTTTTGAAGAAAAATTTAAATCACCTCCCTCAAGTCAAATAAATTTTTTGAAAAATCCAAATAAAATTTTGGGTGTCACAGGAGGCGCGCGCCCCCCATGGGTCCGAATTGGACTAGGGGAAAGGGGGCGGCGCCCCCCTTGCCCTTTCCTACTCCCTCTCTCTTTCCCTCTTTCTTCTCTCCTACTCCGGAAAGGAAAAGGGGAATCCTACTAGGACTTGGGAGTCCTAGTAGGACTCCCCACACTTGACGCACCCCCTCTAGGGCCGGCCTCCTCCTCCCTCCTTTATATACATGGGCAGGGGACACCCCAAAGGCACAACAGACAATCTCTTAGCCGTGTGCGGTGCCCCCCTCCACAATTACACACCTCGGTCATATCGTCGTAGTGCTTAGGGAAGCCCTGCGCCGGTAACTTCATCATCACCGTCACCACGCCGTCGTGCTGACAGAACTCTCCCTCAGACTCAACTGGATCAAGAGTTCGAGGGACGTCACCAAGCTGAACGTGTGCTGAACGCGAAGGTGCCATACGTTCGGTGCTTGGATCGGTTGGATCGCGAAGACGTTTGACTACATCAATCGCGTTACTAAACGCTTCCGCTTTCGGTCTACGAGGGTACATGGACACACTCTCCCGCTCGTTGCTATGCATCACCTAGATGGATCTTGTGTGTGCGTAGGATTTTTTTTTGAAATACTACGTTCCCCAACATTCGGCGCCTATGAACTCGCTGAGATTTGGCTCGTTTGAGCCCGCTTCGGCTCCTCCTAGACTGTGGAGTGATCAGGTGGAGTATGATGATATGTTTGAACACTCGCTTCCCCCGCTTGATTTTGAGGCTCATGGCACATCTATTGGTGGTTGCTCGGTTGTTGGTCCAGTGGTGACCTCTGCGGAGCGTGCTTCTATTTTGGTGGCTACCGCTACTGTGCTCGGCCAGGTCGAGGGTGGGGAGGATGATGGGCAGGCGGCCCCTGGTTCTCCCGCCACGTGCCTTCAGTGTGGTGCCTCACAGAAGGCGCGGAGCCCGGCGATGCCCTGTGCGGCTGAGGTCGTGCCGTGCGTCGGGGCTGGGGCCGGGCAGGGAGGGAGGCGTGGGCAGGTGGCCTCCGACCCCTACCTCCCCCAAGGTGCCCCTGGAGGGGGCGGCCCCTGCCACGACACCTGGATCTGGGACGGCTAGGCTAGGCGCGCCGGGCTCTGTGACGGTGGCGGCTGGAGGAGCTTCTCTGGTTCAGGCGTCAGCACGTGGCAACACCCCGATTGTTTCAGCTCAGTCTAGCCCTGTTGGGGGTAGGGCAGGTGGCCTTACCCCGAACGGAGCCACGCGGGACGAGATCAACGCTTTTGGAGGGATTCTGGATCCTGTGTCCGAAGGTCGACGGATGAGCTGTCGCCTCCAGGTTCAGCCGGATGTTGATGACATGCAGCTAAGGTGCGCCATGCGGGTGGCGAAGCTTCGTGATATTGAGGTCACTACGAGTATGTCAGTCAACACCTCCAATTCCATTCTTGATTTTTCTAGTGATGAGATTATTCATAATGCAGATCAGTTAGGTGTTTCACTAGGCAGTAATGGTAGTGAAATTTCTAAATCCGTTAATGATATCCTGGATCTTGAAGCGGAGCGTGCCTTAGAAATGATTCAAAACTTAGCGGCTGTTAAACCCATGAATGATTCAGAAATAGATGCGTTGGGAGTTCGGGTACTTGATAGCTTTTGTGTGGATCTTGCACCCTCACTTCCTAACACCGAGGAAGATGACTGTTCTATCTCCCCGAGGTTTTCCATTCTTACTGATTCTCAGGTGGCTAGGTCCACTGAGCTTGGTTGTGAGGACCGAGTTGAGGATCAAAAGAAGCCTAAAGGCAAATGGAAACAAAAGATTTATCCAGCTTCGGCTGTGCGTAGAAGTGCTAGGATCTGAACCACTAAAAAATTTCATGATGAAACATGAAAGGAATCTTTTGGAATAGCAGAGGTCTTAAGGACTTGGCTAAGAGAAGGTTTCTAGCTGATGCTTCTACAGAACACAAGTTGGATTTTATCGCCCTTTCCGAGACTGGAAGGGATAACTTTACTCCCCAATTCTTAGTACTTTATCGGGAGGTGTTGACTTTGATTGGCACTGCCTGCCTCCAAAAGGGAGATCCGATGGGATTTTACTTGGGGTTAAGTGCGATACATTGGAAGTCCGGAATGTGGTTATGGGTGATTTTGCGGTTAAGTTTCGGGTCAGATCGAAGGCCGATGGGTTTAATTGGGCTTTGGTGGCGGTGTATGGTGCCGCACAGCCTGAACTCAAACCATATTTTTTGGCGGATCTAGTCCGTATTTGTGGTAGCGAGCAGCTCCCAATTCCGGTGGGGGGAGATTTTAACATTATTTGAAGACGGGATGAAAAAAACAATGATAACTTTGACAACAGATGGTCGTTTATGTTTAATACTATTATCGAAAGCTTGGGCCAATTCATTACTAACCCCGACGTTTGAGAAATTAGATTGTGTCCTAGCCAGAGTCGAATGGGAACAGAAGTTTCCCCTGGTAACGGTCCATGCATCCCGCGCGATCTCCGACCATACACCATTGCTTGTTGACTCTGGAGAGGCAACGCATCTGGGAAAAAAGAACACTTTTTCTTTCGAATTAGCGTGGTTTGAAAGAGAAGGGTTCCTGGATTTGATAGCCAGAGAATGGGCTAAGGATTCGGGAGGGAGGTCCAATGTTTGAGAGATGGCAAAACAAGATAAGGCACCTAAGACTATTCTTACGTGGATGGGCAAAACATTTAAGTGGGATATATAAGATTGAAAAGGAAAGGCTTCTTTTACTTATTCAATCCCTAGATTTAAAGGCCGAGACCTCCATTCTAGATTCCAGGGAGGTGGAAACTAAAGTGGAGGCGGAGATGCGACTGAAAGAACTTCTTCGAGAGGAGGAATTGAAGTGGGCACTGCAAGCTAAAGTTCGCAAAATCATCCAAGGGGATGACAAAACTCAATTCTTCCACATGATTGCGAATGGCAAACATCGAAAGAAGAGAATTTTCCAGCTCGAGCAAGATGAGGGGACGACATTAGGACAAGAAAATTTAAAATTATACATCACCAACTACTATAAGCCGCTGTTTGGGCCTCCAGAGGATAATTTCGTATCCTTGGATGAGTCAAGGGTTGAGGATATGCCTGAACTTGCTGCGGATGAGAACGATATTTTGACCGCTCCATTTTCGGAGAAAGAGGTGTTTGAGGCAATATCACAAATGAAGAATAATAAAGCTCCAGGGCCGGATGGCTTTCCGGCGGAGTGTTATAAGAATGCTGGCACATTATTAAGGGTGATTTACTCCCGATGTTCCATGATTTATTCTGTGGACAGTTGCAGCTTTTTCACTTAAACTACGGAACAATTACTTTGCTTCCTAAGAAAACGGAGGCCGTGCGGATTGAACAGTTCAGTCCAATCTGTCTTCTTAATGTCAGCTTTAAAATTTTCACCAATGTTGGGACTAATAGGCTTACGCAGATTGTGCATACTGTGGTGCAGCCTTCCCAAACTGCTTTCATGCCGGACAGAAACATCCTAGAATGGGTTGTGGTCCTGCATGAAACGCTCCATGAAATCCTCACGAAAAAACTAGATGTGGTGGTTTTCAAAGTGGATTATGAAAAAGCGTACGATAAGGTAAAATGGCCATTCCTTCAGCAGGCATTGCATATGAAAGGATTTGATCAAGCCTGGAGAAACCAGGTAGACTCTTTCACGCAAAAAGGGAGTGTTGGAATCAAAGTGAATGATGACATAGGTCATTACTTCCAGACACACAAGGGCCTGAGGCAAGGTGACCCGATCTCACCGATTCTTTTCAACATAGTGGTCGACATGTTGACAATCCTAATAGGAAGGGCTAAGGATGACGGCTAGGTAGATGGCCTAGTTCCGCATTTAGTGGATGGCGGAGTGTCGATCCTTCAGTATGCTGTTGATACTATCATCTTCATGGAGCATGATTTGGCAAAAGCAAGGAACATGAAGCTTGTGTTATGTCTGTTCGAACAATTATCGGGGTTAAAGATTAACTTCCATAAAAGTGAATTGTTCTGCTTTGGAAGAGCTAAAGATGAACAAGAAGCTTACAAACAATTGTTCGGGTGAGAATTGGGGTCTCTACCCTTCACGTATTTGGGTATACCAATCCACCATCGCAAGCTTTCTAACAAAGAATGGAAGTGCATTGAGGATCGATTTGAAAAAAAAACTAAGCTGCTGGAAGGGCAAGCTTATGTCATACGGAGGCCAGCTAAATTCTCATTAACTCGGTACTCACGACTATGCCTATGTTTCTCTTGTCCTTTTTTGAGGTACCAGTAGGAGTCCGGAAAAGGCTAGATTTCTATCGACCGCGCTTCTTCTGGCAGAGTGATGACTTAAAACGAAAATACAGACTCGCTAAATGGGATATCATTTGTAGACCGAAAGATCAAGGGGGTCTCGGTATTGAAAACTTAGAGGTGAAGAACAGATGTCTACTCAGCAAGTGGCTGTATAAGCTATCTGTGGAGACGGATGCCACGTGGGCTCAGATTCTGCGGAACAAGTACCTTCATTCCAAAACACTATCCCAGGCGACCGTGAGGCCGACTGATTTGCCTTTTTGGGAAGGACTGATGAGAGTGAAATCAGTCTTTTTCAACAGGATAAAATTTGTAGTTGGAAATGGTACTACCACGAGGTTCTGGGAGGACACATGACTAGGGGAGACGCCCCTTGCACTTCAATATCCTTCTCTCTATAATATTGTGCAGCGAAGAGAAGCTTACGTTGCAACAATATTATAGTCCAATCCTCTGAATATTCAATTCAGGAGGACGCTAGCGGCAAATCGTTGGGATGCTTGGATCCATCTTGTGAGAAGATTGATGGATGTCCACCTTTCTCAACAACCCGATCAGGTGCGCTGGAAGCTCACAAAGAATGGGGAGTTTTCGGTTAAATCCATGTATTTGGATGTCATCAATTCTAGTTCTATTCCTCGTTCGAAACATGTTTGGAAAGTCAAAGTGCCTTTAAAAATCAAAGTGTTTATGTGGTTTGTCCATAAACAAGTCATTCTAACTGAGGATAATTTGGCAAAACGCAAGTGGACAGGATCTACAAGATGTAGTTTCTGTGATAGGGATGAATCTATCAAACACCTCTTTCTTGACTGCCCCTTGGCAAAAAAATTGTGGCGGACAGTCCACTTAGCTTTTAATATTACTCCTCCGAATACCATCAACACGTTATTTGGGACGTGGTTAGATGGGTTAGATTCCGAAACAGCGAGACATATCCGTGTAGGAGTATGAGCTTTATTATGGGCAGTCTGGAACTGCAGAAACGATTTGGTTTTTAACAGAACAACAAAAATTCATTTCTTGCAGGTTATCTTCCGGGCCACTACACTCATCCGTATGTGGTCGCTACTCACTCTGACGGAGGCCAGGGAGCGTTCGGTTACTGGATCTATCCGATGGGAGACAGTAGCTCGGGATATCTTCAACCGGTTTGGATGGCGGTCATGTAATAGGATAGGTGTTTAGTTTCCTATCTTATCTTTTTGCCGCTATCCTGTTATGTTGCTTTTGCTCTTTGTGAGCTTCTTTACTTTTGAGACCTGAAGACGTTTGTTGAACCTTTTTGCTTATCAATAATATGGCCGTATGCATCGTTCTGATGCAGAGGCCGGGGCCTGACCCCCTTTTTGAAAAAAAATCCGACCTTCTTTTAGATTTCCTACACAAGAACGGAAATGGGGTCTTCAACAACTTAGACGTAATAGCATCTTAATTATACTTTGCATGTGGATTTTAACTTGATCATGTTATTAGGATTCCGGTGTTTTTCTGTTACTATGAACTTAAACACTTATGATTTCAAAATTTATGTTTCTCTATTCTCGTGAGCTGAACACTTGTGTTTGCAATTTTCTATGCGTACCATTTCTTTGTTTTGCAGATATAGTATACTATCATACTTCACTGTTTTTTTTTCCTATTCCTCTATTTTTAAAATACTGTGAACTAAAGAGTCGCTTAATAATACATTGAAATGTATAGGATCATAAAACTATACTCCACGTGAACAACAAAGGAGTAGAGTGCAAAAGAATGCTTATGAGGAATAGTTTCAAGGATCCTAATCTTGCAAAACCATGCGGGAAAAATCGCTAATTATAACAACTATGAATGCGGAGGTGTGGACGCCGTGGTCAGATGGGCGGTCAAAGACGATGAGCCGGAGCAGCGGCATTGGGAGTGCGGGGAGCGGGAGCGACATCGAACACACGAATCTCCGCGTCATGAAGTTGGAAGTAGGCGGTGGCCGGGAGAACGATGATGGTAGTGGGGGGTTTGGCAGGAGTGCAACACTGCAACATCGATAACATTCATGAGTTCGACGCATCCAACATCGGCATCCGGTACCAATGGCTGAAGCACGCGGCCTCGGCATACCTACAGTCAGCGGTAGTGGCAGCGCCGTTTGAGAGGGCCGGGGGTGCTGCCTCGTCCGGATTTGGCACTGCGTCGGCGGCGGGCACAGACGTGGGCAGGTGTTGGCGCAGGCAAGCTCATGACACAGGTGCGTCGACGACCCTACCGAGCACAGTCGCCCGGTCTGCCCGCCGCTTCGCTGCCTTCTTCGCCCCCATCTAGACCTATAGCTTAGCTAGCTACGTTATTTGTAGCCACCGGTAGGCCATGGTTGGCTGCTGGTACTTCCTTGTTGGTGTTGCCGTCTTTTGTTAGGGCATCTTCAAAATGGACTCTTAAACCGCCCGCAACCGTCGAATCACACGGTCGGTCCGAACATGTTTAACCATCCAACGCGGTACTGTATCGGTCCGTCGAACCATCCAAATTCACTTTTTCCGGCAAACCCGAGACAAACTGGGGGGCTTTGCGGGACCGGACAACAAACACATAGGACTCCAACACCTCCGGCCCACCCAAAATCTTCACGGTCGCCGCGCCTTCATCCTCCCGTTTTCTCTTCTCCCTTTTTCCCTCTTGCCTTCATTCGCTGCTTCACCAGCTCGGCTGCCCGCCACACCCCTGCCAGAACTCGACGAGTCCGTCACCTCCAACAGTACACCAGGGCTCCAAGGCGCTTCAGCCCCACCGCTATTTGACACCTCTCCTCCGACCGCCGTGCAGGTACCATAAGCTCCTACAATACTCACCATTCCCAGTAACTGTTCGGTGAAATGCCCGTGCTAATTTTTTTTATCCCTTCTTCCTCGAAGCAATGAATTCGAATATGGAGTACATATACGAACACTATGTTGAGTCGTGGGACAGCTAGTCCGATGAGGAGGACTACACATATGAGATGTCGATGATGTAGACGGTCCTTGCAGACGCTAAGCATGCGGAAGAGCATGTTCTCAATTTCAAGGGATAGATTAAGGGCCATCGAGTACTCAGCCATAACAGGGCGCGCAGACATTTGACGCTGATGGCCGACTACTTTGCCCCCTAGGCCCTCTTCGCTCACAATTTTTCCCGCGCTTTCGGATACGCAAAAATGTCTTCGATCGTCTCTACCATCGGTCCGGTCCTATGATGACTGCTTCATCTTGAAGAAGGACGTCGTGGGAAGGATTGGGTTCTCTGGTTACCAGAAGTGCACGGCCGCATTGCGGATGCTTGCATATGGCATGACCGCTGATTCATGGGAGGAGTACCTACGGATGTCTGAGAGCACATGTGGAGATGTCATCGTCATGTTTGCAACTGTCGTGGTTGAGGTGTTTGGACCTCAGTACCTAGAGAACCAATTGTTGCAGACACCGAGAGGCTCTTGTCAATCTCGAAAGCAAGAGGGTGGCCAGGTTTGCAAGGATCTCTTGACTGCATGCATTGGAAATGAAAAAACTGCCTGAAAGCTTTACAATGGCAATATCAGGGGCATGTTAAGAAGCCCACCATCATTCTTGAAGCAGTTGCATCACATGATCTTTGGAGTTGGCACACTTTCTTTGGCATGCCCGGGTCTCACAATGATATCATTGTGCTGCAGCGCGTTCACCATTGTTTGCTATGCTGACTGAAGGAAAAGCTCTTCCTTGTCACTATACTGTCAATGTACATGAGTACAACATGGTTTACTATCTAGTTGATGGTACCTATCCTTTGTGGGCTATCTTTGTCAACACCATCTCCAACCCAGTTGACCAGAAAAAGTCTCACTTTGCCCAAAGACAAGAAGCATTTAGAAAGGATGTTGAGAGGGCATTTGGAGTTCTGCAGGCACGTTTTGCAGTTGTTCGTGGACCTGCTAAACAATGGGATTCGAAAACCTTATGGGAAATGATGACCTGTTTATGTGATCATGCACAACATGATCATGGAGGATGAGGGCGAGGATGCCGCCGCATGTCTTTTGAGAACATGGGTGATCCTATCAAACTTGCTGAGGAGAATCCGGCCACATTTGAAGGGTTTGTTCAAATGCATCAACAAATTCAGCATCGAACAACTCACGGGTAACTGAAAAAAGATCTGATTGAGTATCCGTGGGCGGTTAAAGAGGACAACAATGTTGGAGTAATATTTGAACTTATTTAAACTAAAACTACTACTGCATTTGAACATTTGAACTATTATAGAGAGTGTGCGGGCTTTAAAAACAAATTTGAGGCTGGATGCATGTGGCTAGCTTTGGATGGCCGACTCCCGCATCAGTGTTTGCGGACTGATCCTATCTCCACATATGGATGCCGAAGCAAATTTACGGGCCAGCGTTGGAGATGCCCATATTGCGAAAAGGTATTGTTATTGTTGTTAGATGATCTTATCAGATATTATATGCTAGTCCGGTCAATGGTTTGTTAGCCATTATTGTTTAGTCAGATATTTTCTTCGTTCAAAAATACTTGTTGAAGAAATGGGAGACAAATATTTCCGACGGAGAGTGTAATATTGAGCACAAACATATCTTTGAAGTTGCCGCAACAGCATTATGTGGTACGAGGAAGGAGTAGCAGACATTCATTTTTTAAGTCCAGTTGTTGCTTAAAGCTGAGATGGCCGCTGAAAATATCGTAGGCTTCTTTCATCCATAGTTATCTAATATTTTTATATTTGTTTGACGTCCAAAGTCCCGCTGTCGGTCATTGGACAAATGTTTCGTACATGTTTGCGAGTTACCGAACCTACGGGGCACGAGCTTAAGACAATCACGATCTGCTGAATGTTAGTAGGACAGGAGTCATGCGAATATATTTTTGGAATTATTTTATGAATATCCGGAATAGTTCCGAGAGGATCAGAAGCGTTTCGGGGTCACCGGAAGGGTATAGGTGAGTATCGGGTAATATCAGGTATTACCGACAAATTATATATAGGTGGAAAATATTTCTGAAGATGTTAAAAATATATATATGAAATGGTCTAGAGGTATTTAGAACATTATATATTTAATCTAAATATCAACGGGCCTAAAGAGGCCAAGAGCTGTAAGGAGTTATGGGCTACAAGGGCCCATAAGGAAGTGGCGCCCCCTTGCCATACAGGGGGGCGGATTGGACTAGGGGAGGAGTCCAACTTTCCCTCCTTGGTGGCTGCCCTCTCCTGCTCTCAAACCTACATATACTAGGGTTTTTTGCTCTATTGGATACACAATTTTTGGAGCCTTCTCTAGTTCTTCTAGTTCTTGTTCTAGTTGGTCCTGGTTGACTAATTACAGCTTGGCTAATCCACTTGTCCTTATAATTAGAAGCCCGGTGTGGTTCTAATCTCCTCCCTTTAATTCTCCGGCAAATTAGCTCTGGACGGCGATGCGCTGCCGGATCGTGAAGGCTGCATGCCTGTAACCAAGTAGAGAGGCCGTGCTTTCGTTCTTCGGTTCGAGGGATCATTTGGGGGCGGTACGAGGGACTCCAAGTACGATCTACACCGACACGTTCTTCTTCCGCTGCAAATCGGTGACGGTAACGATCGGGATCCCAACCCGTTATGCATCTTCATATTGATCTTGGGTGATGATAGGTGCGAACTTTTTTAGTTTGCTACTACATTTCCTAACAGAAAGTTACTCTCCTTGCTAGGTAGTCTTACTTTGGTTAATACTTGCTTGGCAAGCATACATATCTACATTTTGTATTTTTTTTCAAATTCCCTATGTGGGTTATGAACTGTGACGCCCCCGATTCAATCGTACACTAATCATGCACGCAAACGTGTACGATCAAGATCAGGGATTCACGGGAAGATATCACAACACAACTCTAAAACATAAATAAGTCATACAAGCATCATAATACAAGCCAGGGGCCTCGAGGGCTCGAATACAAGTGCTCGATCATAGACGAGTCAGCGGAAGCAACAATATCTGAGTATAGACATAAGTTAAACAAGTTTGCCTTAAGAAGGCTAGCACAAACTGGGATACAGATCGAAAGAGGCGCAGGCCTCCTGCCTGGGATCCTCCTAACTACTCCTGGTCGTCGTCAGCGGGCTGCACGTAGTAGTAGGCACCTCCGGTGTAGTAGGAGTCATCGTCGACGGTGGCGTCTGGCTCCTGGGCTCCAGCATCTGGTTGCGACAACCAGGTAGAAAAGGAAAGGGGGAAAAGAGGGAGAAAAGCAGCCGTGAGTACTCATCCAAAGTACTCGCAAGTAAGGAGCTACACTACATATGCTTGGGTATATGTGTAAAGGGCCATATCGGTGGACTGAACTGCAGAATGCCAGAATAAGAGGGGGATAGCTAATCATGTCAAAGACTACGCTTCTGGCCACCTCCATCTTGCAGCATGTAGGAGAGAGTAGATGGTAAGTTCACCAAGTAGCATCGCATAGCAAAATCCTACCCGGCGATCCCCTCCTCGTCGCCCTGTTAGAGAGCGACCATCGGGTTATATCTGGCACTTGGAAGGGTGTGTTTTATTAATTATCCAGTTCTAGTTGTCATAAGGTCAAGGTACAACTCCGGGTCATCCTTTTACCGAGGGACACGGCTATTCGAATAGATAAACTTCCCTGCAGGGGTGCACCACATAACCCAACACGCTCGATCCCATTTGGCCGGACACACTTTCCTGGGTCATGCCCGGCCTCGGAAGATCAATACGTCGCAGCCCCACCTAGGCACAACAGAGAGATCAGCACGCCAGTCTAAATCCTATGGCGCAGGGGTCTGGGCCCATCGCCCATTGCACACCTGCACGTTGCGAACGCGGCCGGAAGCAGACCTAGCCTAGCAGGCGTTCCAGTCCAATCCGGCGCGCGCCGCTCAGTCGCTGACGTCACGAAGGCTTCGGCTGATACCACGACGTCGAGTGCCCATAACTGTTCCCGCTTAGTTGGTTAGTGCGTATAGACCAAATGGCTAGACTCAGATCAAATACCAAGAACTCGTTAAGCGTGTTATTTGATGTAACCGCGGACACCGACCAGGGCTAGGCCCACCTCTCACCTAGGCGGTCTCAACCTGCCCTGTCGCTCCGCCACAAAGATCCACCCAGAGGGCCGTCGGGACAAACGTCCTTTCAGCCCCCAATCCGTGAATCACTCGCGGGTACTCCTCGAGCCGACCCGACTTTAGTCACCACATGTATCATGTATAAAGTATATAGTATATACCCGTGATCACCTCCCGAAGTGATCACGGCCCAGTAGTATAGCACAGCAGACGGACAAGAAGGTAGGGCCACAGATGGAATACTAGCATCCTATACTAAGCATGTAGGATTGCAGGTAAAGGTAACAACAGTAGTAGCAAAGACAGGCTATGCATCAGAATAGGATTAATCGGAAAGCAGTAACATGCTACACTACTCTAATGCAAGCAGTATAAAGAAGAATAGGCGATATCGGGTGATCAAGGGGGGGGGCTTGCCTGGAAGCTCAGCCGAGAAGGAGGGGTCGTCAACACCGTAGTCGTACTGGGTAGCAGCGGTGTCGGTCTCGGTGTCTAGCGAGAGAAGAGGGGGAAGAAACAATAAATACAATGCAAACAAATGCATGACGATGCATGGCATGACAAAGCGTGATGCTAGGGGTGCCCAATCGTGGTAATAGGTGATACCGGCGAAGGGGGAAACACCCGGGAAAGTATTCCCGGTGTTTCGCATTTCCGGACAAATGAACCGGAGGGGGAAAAGTTGCGAGTTCGATAGGTTAGGGATGTGTGGTGGATGAACGGGCTGCATATCCGGATTCGTCTCGTCGTTCTGAGCAACTTTTATGTACAAAGTATTTTGATCCGAGCTACGGTTTATTTTATATGATTTTCTAAAGTTTAAAAATCATTTTTAGAATTTATCTAATTAATTTAATCCAACATTATCCAGAACAGTGTTTGTTGACGTCATCATGACGTCGGCATGACATCAGCAGTCAACAGAGGTGTTGACTGGTCAATGACGTGTGGGTCCAGTCCGTCATTGACTAGACTAACTAATCATGATTAATTAGTTTAATTAGTTGTTTAGTTTAATTAAGTTAATTAATTCTTTAATTAATTAATTAACTAATTAAATTATTATTCATTTATTTTTTATTTTTTTTAATTTCCATTTTTCTAAAACGTTCTGGGCCGTGGGGCCCCCAGGTTAGTGGCACAAGGGCTTTGCGGGTCGGGCGTGCTAGCGGGCGGGCCGTGGGCGCCGAATGGGCTCGAGCGCCGGGCGTGGCTTCACCCGAGCGGGAGCGCCGGCTAGCAGGGCGGCTGCGACGCGGGTGGAGTGCGGCGAGGGATGCCGGGCGAGCGGTGGCCGGAGTAGCCAGGTCACGCGGGGGGGTGAAGTGGGACGAGGCCACCGGCGGGCGGCCGCGGCTCGACAGCGCCGGCGCGGGGCGGTGAGCGGAACGGGACGCGGGGAAGCAGGGGGTTGCGGCGGCTGCGCCGGGGTGGCGTGGGTGAGGCACAGGCGAGCGTGGCTGGAGCGCGAGCTCCGTCGCTCGGCCACGGCGATCGGCAGAGGGAAGGGGAGGAGGAGGTCGAGGCTCACGGGGAGTTTGCATGGCACGGGTAGTGGGGGTCGAGGAGGAGACGGAGACGACGCGTCGGCGGCGGGGAGGCAGTCCGGCGATGGCGTGGCGGCACCGGAGACGGCGGGTGGCGACGCAGGTACTCCCCGGCTCCGATCCAGCGGCGTGGGAGTCGAAGGCGAGGCGAGCGGAGGTCCACCGCACGGTGGTGCGGCGAGTCACGGCCAGTGGCCACAGCGGCGATGAGGCAGCGACGATGGGGTCGATGCCCCCTGATCTAGATCGGGGGCGGAGGAGGGGTGAGGGAAAACGTGGGGGGAGTGGGGACGAGTGGGAGGTGTCGGTGGTGGCTAGGGTTGCCGGGGTGAGGGGATAAGGAGAGGAGTGGGGTTGGCCGGTTGGGCCTTTGGCCGGTTGGGCCTTTGCCCAGTTGGGCTGGTGGCCTGCTGGGCCGAAGCCCAGTGGGAGGGGGGTTTCTCTTCTTTTCTTTTCTTTTCTTTTGTTTAAGTTTTTGTTTTTATTTATCTTCTGTTTATTAGTTTTCTATTTTATTTTCTATATAATTTTGTTCTATAAAATATATAAGTAGTACCTAAATTAGTGTTTCAAAATACCCCAATGCCACAAAAAGTTTGGTGACAAAATAAAACAGTTTAGTATTTTATTAATTGTAAAAGGCATTTAATTAATTGTTTTTGCTACTGTCTTATTTATTTTAGAGTAGTTAAACACTATATAAAAGTTTGGTTTCTCCAACATAATTACTTATGCATTATTTGGCACAACTTGAACAATTTGGTTTTAATATTTAAAAACTTTTATTATTTGCCTTTAATTGAATTTGAATTTGAATCGGTTTCGAACTAACATGAGATTAGCGACAGTAATCGAAGTGACGTGGCATCATTAGCAGAGAATTACTGTAGCTTGATTATCCGGGCGTTACATGAACCTAATTAATTCCAACTTGCTAATTGTCTCTGGAATGATAGTGAAGGGGACCATAAGATTCATTTAGCTAATTGACCTCCAGTCTGCATGAGAAAATAGTATTGGGTGAATGTGTGTGTGTAGAGGGGGGGGGGGTCAACCTTCATGGCCTTAATATCCAAACTTAACTACATATTCATAGCCCACATCACACATTTTAATAACTATGAGAGATGTGGATCATAGCAGCAAAGTATGTTTGGACTCCTACAGTTATACATGTGATCTATCACTTTCCGCCGGATATGTAGGTGATGGTAAATCCATCAGGTTTTGGGAGGATACTTGGTTCGGAAACTCCCCTGGCAACATAATTCTGGGATATGTATTGAATTGTGAACGAGTAAAATAAAACTATTCATGAGTTATCGGATATGGTGACAAACTTAAGTGTACCTTTTGCAGAACTTTTCAGATGAGCTAATGATTCAATGGTTTGAAATTAAAACTATAACCAAAAGTGTTTCTTTTATTGACTAGGAGGACTCTCTAAGCTGGCAATATGAATCCAAGGGAGTGTACTCATCTAGATCTCTTCATCCTATTCTGAATTTTAGGGGAATACACGTTGCTTTTCTTCTTGTTGTGTGGAATTTTAAAAATCCACCTAGAGTTCAGAGATTTTTATTGCTATTATCTCAAAATAAAATCATGGCATGTGATAACCTTTGGAGGGGAAGTTTGGGAAAACCTTTTGAATGTGTGCATTTGCAAACAAATTGAGTCAGTCTATCATGGAGGGATGTGAAGCATATAATTTTAGGTGGATAGTTGATTTCACTTCTTTTGTTTCACCATGGTTGTGCAACAATTCTTTTTTCATTTAAATCTAGTTTCTTCT
Organism: Triticum aestivum; assembly: GCF_018294505.1. Lineage (NCBI taxonomy): Eukaryota > Viridiplantae > Streptophyta > Magnoliopsida > Poales > Poaceae > Triticum > Triticum aestivum. The sequence goes on from NC_057808.1 coordinate 41,733,958, forward strand.
GTAGTTCTGTGGGAACTGTGGAATGCTAGAAATGCAATAGCGTCTAGCAGTTGTTCCTAGATATATGTCAAACTAGTGTGGAGTCAGATAGTATGTTATCGAAGGGTTTGGATGAAATTGCTGAAAGAACCACTTGCTGGGGAGACTACTCAATTTAGAGCTTTACTTTAAAAAACTGAGATTCTACTGGAGTTGCAACCGGACTGATCAAGTGAACAGAAAGACACGCAATCTTAAACATTCGGATCACCTTCAGATTCTTCTCCGGTCTCACTGTCCGCATCGCTATCGTTGTGACTGCACATAGATGTTTAGTATTGCGATTAGATAAGAAATATAGCATAGACTAGGAATTATTCTAGCTTATCTTGTACTCCAAGAAGATCATGTACTCCTACATATATGCCCACGAGGCTCGAGCAATACATCATCAATTCCACCAATCGCCTTCTTTATTTCTTCTATATCGTATCAGCCTAACCCCGATCCAAAAACCTAGCCGATGCCGCCGCTTCCGCACCGCGCCGCCCCGGGGCGGTCGTTCTCCATGATCGTCACCGGCGGCCGCGCCACTTGTACCTAGGATTCGTTCGCCGGTCATGTTGATCGGCTATCCTAGAGAGTCTTTTTCCCAATCCTTAATCCGTGTTTTTCTCTCTCACGCCGACGGTCATGATCGGCGCTTATATTTTGGTTTTCCGATCTAAGATCGGTTTGCATCGCCTGCCGCCACCCGTTGACCCTTGCGCCTCTACTCCGACTTTGGCGTTGATTCCACGGACCTCTTTTTCGACACGGGGGCCTCGCACGACACGCGATGACCTATGGCCGCCGTCCACGTGTCCGTCTGCCTGCCGCTCTGCGTCAGTCGTCGTCGCCATGATTGGATTGCGATCCTCCATCCCCCTCAGCTCCATCAGGCCATTGGGCCCTAGCGCTACCACACACATGATGCGTCAGCCGGTTGCGTTTGTGCTAGGCTGCTCCACACCCCGCTCCGGCATGGGCCGTGCGCACACACTGGTCGTTCGCGCGTCTGCTCAGGCATGGCTCGGCCCCTTCATCATCAATCGGCGTCCCCGACCTTGCACGCAATCTGATTGATCACCTGCCCACCTGCGCTCCATCCCATCCACGTCGCGTGGCTAACCTGGCCAGTCGCTTGCGCGTGCCTCCACAGGTCTCGTGAAGATCGTCCCCCATTCTAGCACGCCCCTCCACAGATCGAGGAACGGGTCGCCGCAGCGTCGCCGCCCTATGGTTCTCCCCGCAGCTGCACCGAGCCACGCGCTATCGCCGTGTCGCCCCTTCGGGCCATAGTGTCGCGACATGCGGTCCACTCCACCGTACCCACGCATTGACTTCTTCTACGTGGTATACGCCGTGCCGCCTCCCTAGGCGCGGGAATGCCACCGTCTACGCATGGTCTTCGTCACACTGTCGGGTCTTCCTCGCCTACTTCGAGCACCGCCACCTCGCTCATACCGGTGACCGATGTGGCCTCCCATGGGCTGCCTTTGGTTCCGCCGACTATATCGCTGTCCACCACTTCGTCTTCGTCCAGCACCAGCTCATCGCCAGTGTCTCCGTCATCTTCCCCGACCACTTCATCTACTTCGACAACCGCAACCGACATCAGCACCTTCTACCCCACGTCGACTGGTGCCGCAACCATCATCGAGTCCTCCGCTGCTGGTCCCTCTGACATGGCATACAGCTCGTGCAGGTTCTCTTCTACACATGCCTGGTGCTGGAAACACTGACGCATGCCTTCGTCTACGACGTGTCCCCGGGCCTGGCAAGCCTGGTGCGGCGCCTCATCAACATCGACTTCGTCCGTCTATTCATGCCTGGTACTGGCAACACCGACGCATGCCTTCGTCCACGACGTGTCCCCAGGCTTGGCAAACCCGATGTGACGCCCCGTCAACACCTTCTTCTTCCCGGCGCACCACTGCGCCCATGACTAACTCGGCGCTCCTTGCGCCCGCGGCTCCATGGCAACTACATCGACACCGGCCACCCTGACTCGACATCGACCACGACGTCCCTCGCATTTCTAGCTGGACCATGGCTACACCAACCTACGCTCGTGGCTACCTCGACAATGGCACAAAGGGCTACCTTCATGCTTGAGCAACCTCGTCGGTTTTCACTCCAGCCACGACTTCCGTGATGCATCGAGAGTTACGACTGTACGGGGGGGGGGGGGGGGGGTGTCCATCGTCTTACCTTCTGATTCTTCTCCAGTATCACTGTATGCGTCGCTACCGTTGTGACTGTTGAGGTTGTTGAGTATCGTGATTAGATAGGAAATATAGGATAAACTTGAAATTATTCTACCTTGTCTTGTACTTCAAACAGACAATGTACTTCTATATATGCCGACGAGGCTCGAGCACTACATCATCAATTCCACCAATCTTTGCTCTCTATTCCTTCTACATGAGAAACTCCAGCTTCTCCTTGTTAGGCGGCGTCGCAAGCATGGAATTCTGGAAGGAGCATCTGGATGAAATACATGTCATCAAGGGTTGAAGTTCTAGAAAAAGAAGTGGTTGGTGACGTGCCAAGGATTGGAGCTGGCTTGGATTGTTGTCTGTTTTCTTTTTATCTTATGTGTATTGAGGTTGTTGCACTAGTCCTGACTCCTGACTAGCTGAGATGTTTAGCCGCCTGATGAAGGCTTAGGGTGTTGAATACCTTTATCTTTTTTTTTCTCTCTCTTTTGGAACGAATGTGGATGTTGTATCTGGTTTCGTTTTTGAATAAAAATGAATAAAAAAAAATTGCGACTGATGGTGCCAGAATGGAGCCGGCCGGGTGTTAACAACTTACCATTTTTTATTGCGGGCCAGTTAGCAACTTTCTATTTCTTTTTTTTTGAAGTAAAAGTTAACAACTTACCATATTTGTTTCACAAGAGATTACAAGAGATACGGCACTAGGAGCAGGCATGGGCTGGAAGCGCGTAGAGGCCTGACAAAAACGCGGCCCATCCAACAGAAACGCGCGTGCTTTCTCTCTGAAACCCTACTGCCATCTTTTCGTTCCCGCTCCTTTCCAAATAAAATCGGGACATGACAAAGCCCCGCCCGCACTCGCTCCCGTTGCCTGGCATCTCACGCGCAGACACTCATCTTGCAGCCGCCGGCAAAACCCACCCTACTACCCCCTAGCGCCGCCGGCCTCCCTTCCCTATGGAGAACAAGCAGCAGGACGACTCCGCCACCAGCCGCCGCCGGCTCCTCCCGCCGCTCTACCCCGCCCCCCGCTCCGCCAACGCCGGCCGCGCCGCCCACCACTTCCTCTCCTCGCGCCCGCCGTTCCAGCACAACCCAGCCGCCACCCATTTCGCCGCCCAGCCATCTCCCTACGGACTCGGATCCGGATCCATAGCCGGTTCGTCCTCATACCAGATGCCGCCGTCGACGCTATCTCACGCGGGAGCGTCAGGGCATGGCGCCGACAGCGTCGGAGGAGGCGCCGCCTTGCAGGCGTGGCACATGTATCAGAGGAGCATGTCCGGATCCGGGTGGGAAGCGGCCGGTTCCTCACACCAGCGCCCCCCGTCGCCACTATCTCAAGCTCATGCGTTGGGCGGTGGCGCCGACGGCCTGGGAGGGAATTCCGGCTTGTTGCAGCCGCAGGGCGCATTCTCCGGTTATCATCAGATGCCACCGCCGTCGCCTCTGGCCATGGACGATCCCACGTCGGTCCGTGGGGTTGACGGAAGCAGCGGAGGCAGCACCTTCGCCTCCTCGCTCGACACGGCTAGCGTGATGGCGCCCACCAGCACGCAGCCTCTGTCGAGCCCATCCGCCGGTCAGGCTCAGGCGTCGTCGCATGAGTACGCGCTTCCACCCCTGCCACCCACCCTACCACCTTTGCAGACGACGACGGTGGAACTTGAAGACGACGTCCTTGCCGCTCTGGAGCTCATCCCGCCTGTGGACGACGAACTGCCCCTACCGCCCTGCGGCCCCCCACCATCGGAGACGACGAGGGAACTTGAAGACGTCCTCGGTGCCGCTCCGCAGGGCATCTCGATTGTGGGCAATGACAACGCGGTCGACATCGTCAGCCGCCAGCACATGGATCTGGACAGCCTCAACTCCTCTGGCGACATCGGCAACAGCAGCAACGGAAGAGTCCACTGCCCACCGCTCGCATGGAGCTCACTCCACATCCCTGGTCACGCGAGGAAGAACAACCAGCCTTTGGACTGGTCGTTTCTGCTGGGGAGGCACCCCAGCTCATCGACGTGGATGCCCGGGCCCTACTTCTCCAGCAACACAAATGCCATCCAAGCTGCCTGCCCACCAGTACCACTCACATTCAGCTCACACCCTGCCCTTGCTCAGTTGGGTACGAATACCGGCAGCGGTAGCTCATCGACCTGGATGCAGAAGCCGATGCTGCCGCCGCTACCTTCTCCCGGGCCGGGTTGGGGAGGATCAGGTGCTGGAAGCAGCAGCCGTGGCCGGCATAGGAACAAGGATGGCGGAGGCGCTCCCCTTGTGGCAGATTTTGCTGATGGCTTATTCACCCAGGACGAGATTACCGTGATCAGGGGGGAGAAGACCCTAGCAGAGAATGTGCTGACAGATCCGAAAGCCGTCCGGAGGTATATATATCATATGATCCAGCAGTTTGTCCATTCTTCTTTTAGATCTGATCATCAAGAAAATGTTTAACTCTTGAAAATACTTTAGCACTAGCTAGCTAGGGCTAATTAATGTGTGTACGTTCTTGTGCGAAATTTATTTGCAGGATCATTCGAAACCGGAGCATTGCACAAAGAGGTAAGCAGCGCAAGATGGCGTACCTGTCGGACCTTGAAAGCAAGGCCGAGCGACTGCAGCAGGAGACTAAGTCACTATCTGCACAAGTGGAGTCGATGAAGGTTTGTAATATCATCGGAAGATGTTCTGCTGGTTTTGCTATTTCTCACCCAAGAAATAAATATTTTATAATTAATTAAGTGATCAGAACAATTTTATTAGACTTCAGAGTTCATGAACGTACAAAAGAGATTTTAAAAATTCTTGATCTCGCGGATCATCCATAACTTGGCAGAGAATCATTTAGAGAAAAAGGCATAAAATCCCCAACTTCAAATTAATGGAGCCAACAACCAGAGAGCTAGGTCACATTGGTGCTGAATACAAAGGCAAAAGCTTGATAAAAAACTTATTTATGTTAAGAATTACATAATAAATTGATGTTTTATACAATCATCTTATTATTTCTTTCATATATATGTTTGTAGAGTACAGCTGAAGGGCTTACAATTGAAAACAATATGATGAAGCTCAAGCTGCATGAATTGGAGCAACAATACAAGCTGAGGAATGGTATGCTTTTTCACTTTTCTTACATCTCAAATAACTTATCATATGTTCTTGTTGTGGCAAAGGAAAACAGTGATCACCACTGTGCAATACAAGCCAACTGAACTTATTTATGAACAAAGTGACTGGAGATGGATGATGACATACAGATTTTTTATTGTGAAATTGTAACATACATGTTTATGGTTCTCGATTATATCCTTGTTGGACGTTAGGATCAATATGTTATATTTAGTATATCTTGCTTAATTTTAACTATCAACTTATCTCAAGAAATGTGTGTATATCACTAATTTTGCCTCACTAGCAAGAAACCTTCAAGAAAAATTATATACATGGGATAGGAACAATAAACATATTGCATGCACATAACAAAATGCAAGCTACGATAACTGTTGTGTTATCAGTGATCCAATTAATTTACTCAGCATTCAGTTCTTGTGACTTTTGTCAATAAGTTCTGAGAGGTAGGTTAATTATTTTCAAAATGCCAATATGTGCACTAGCACATGCTAGCTATTTTGCAAAATACACATGTATATACTACAAATTCTAGTACAACTTTACACGTGCATGTGATTTTGTTTTTTAGAGAAAAGGCAAAACTCGGGACTTTAAATTGGTAAAGTCCTTGTGAAGAGTGGGCGGATACAGGTCACTGACCTCGTGTTGCTCCGAATCTAATATAACTTTACATAGTATTTTCCAATCTATTAATACAAAGACACGCAAGTCTCATGCATGTTTTGGAAAACATATATTAATAAATCCAAAAGATACAAAGATGGTGAACGAGATAGCATACAACACTGCGCACCAATCGTTCTTTGGGTAAAAATTGCGTCTTTAGTGAATTGGTTAATAAATCTTCAGTGAATTAGGTAACCAGTTCATAAATTATTTACTCTTAAGACTCACTTTACTATTTCTCTTGACATAATAAATATGTTATTTTCCTCAATCCTCAGGAGGGTAGTCTGAACCTTTTCTACGGACTTAAAAAATTAATTTGTACTAGCTTGGATGTTACAAAGTTTTCTATATTATCACCATTGAAAGGGAAAAAACGTACTTTTGCTTCCATTTGGTAAGAAAACTATTCTTTTTTTTCGTTTGAAAACTTGTTGACATTTTATTGGCTTATTTTGATAACTTTCATTGCCCACAACCTACCAGCATGACTATTAGACATGGTAATTAACATTCTGATTTTAAACTCTAGCTAGGCCCCCCTAGTTAGTTACTCCACATTAACATGTAATTTTGTTTCTGTGGATCATATATAAGAAATTGTTCTTTTTTACGCAGTCCAGTCACTAAGTTGGGTATATGTTCATATTTTGTTATACAGATCTGAATGAAACATTAGTTGCTGAAATCCATCGCCTGACACTACTCCAACAATCTCAGCAACCACAAGGGGAGCAATGATTATTTCACTAGGCATTTTCATGGCGATTTCAAATGAAAAGTGCAAGCAGGAAACCATATGGGATGTATAAAAATATTTATGTTTGGTGGAACTATCAACCATTTTTGTGGTCGTATGGATATGCCGAAGACATATTGTTGGATGTAGTGCATTATCTTCTCATACATACTTGGATGGAGGTTGGACTATACATAGTTCATGCCTATATATATAATACGTTGTGATAGAACAATGGCAAGCTATTTATCTTCTTATATTATACTACTCCTCACAATGTAAGACCTTTTTACAAGCTAGTTTAGCTTGCAAAAATGTCTTACATTATGGGACGGAGGGAGTATATTTTTAAACCTTCTAGTTACCATGTATCTCACATATTATGTCAATCACATGTCCCTAGCTTATATCCTTATATTGCATGACGAACACATGTTTCTGCATGTTCAGAACCTCCTTCTCCATTATTGGCGCGCAACATGTATGGGGTACATTGCTCTTTGCTTAGATCTTGTGAAGTATGATGGTCCAAGGGATATTTTCTAATGAAGAGATGCGGATCATGGTGAATAAGCTCCTCATAGTGTTTCTGTTGACAGAAAATATTGATATTTCTTCCCAGGAAAGAAATAAACAAGCAGGTTATTTCCAAGGTCAATACACCTGTCCACAATGTCATCTACAAATGCAAATACAACTTCCATGCTTGGGCGCAACGGGAACCTCGAATTATTTGCCCTTAGGTCACAGCTCAGATCATAGTTAACTTGTTTTTGCTCCACTTCTCTACCCGTGTTGTAGTCACTCTTGATCTTTGACTTTTAGGCCCATGTGAAGTAGGATGCTAGTGTGAAGTAGGAAGCTCTGGACTACATCTGGGAGAGATCGCAGCTATAGGGAGGGATACCGGGATCGTTAACATATTGACCCATTTTCTAAGAATAAATTTTAGCATAGGATGAGATTAGCAAGATCATGGGGAGAAGGCTCTAGCAGAGCTTGTGCTGACAGATCCCAGAAGCGTTCGCAGGTATCATCAAAGTAAATGTTTGAGTATTAAATATACTTTAATTAGCAAAAGGCTAACTACTATACGCTCTTGTGAAATTTATTTGCAGGATCATTGGAAACCGGAGTACTGCATGAAGAGGTAATCAGCGCAAGATGGCATACCTGTCGGACCTAGAATGCAAGGCTGAGCTACTGATGGGCTTACAACTGAAAACAATATGATGAATCTCAAGCTGCATGGATTGGATCAACAATAGAAGCTGATGAATAGTATGCTTTTCTCTTTTCTATCTCAAGTAACTTATCTTATGTGTTGTGGTGGCCAAGGAAAACAATGATCACCCATGTGCAATATAAGCCCACCAGAACTTATTTATGCACAAAATGAGTGGAGCTAGGTGGATGATGGCATAGAGATTTTCTTTTTCTATTTTCAACTTAGGGAAAGTAGTGGCTGCACCCACCTTTGGTGCACCCACGGAATGAACAGTAAGTTTGAAAAAAATAGTAAAAAATCAAAAAAAATCTGAAACTTGGTGGATGTGATTATGAGCTAATGTTTTAGGAGCTTGCAAAGTTTGGTCACCAAAAAACATCAAATGATTTCCATACAAAAAACGAAATACAAATGATGCCGTGCACCCACGTTACTGTTCACATGTTTTCAGCAGGAACTTTGTTTTTTTTTTGTACAGATTTCCTCGGATGTTATTTCGCCACCAAGTTTTGCAAGCGCCTAAAACATTTGCACATAATCACATCCACAAAGTTTCAGAATTTTTTGCTAAGCTTTTTATCGTGGGTGCACCGGGGGTGCAATGTGCGTGGATGTAGAACAGCCACACTCACAACTTATACCATCTGTTTTATGCTCATTGATTATATCATTTTTCGATGTTAGGATCCATAATGCTATATTTAGTATATCTTGGTTTTTACTATCAACTTTTCCCGTGAAACATGTGTATATGACTAATTTTGCCTCACTAGAAACCTTAAAGAAAAATGATATAAATGGGATCGGAACAACAAACATGTCGCATGCACATGACAAATGCAAGTTGCGATAAATGTTGTGTTTTCACTAATCAAAATAATTTTCTTAATACTCAGTTCTTGCGACTTTTGTCAATTAGTTTCGATAGGTAGATTAATTATTTTCAAAAGGCCAACATGTGCACTTGCACACACTAGCTTTTTTGGGAAATACACACGTATACTGGAAGTTCTAGTACGTGCTTCCACGTGCATGTGATTTGGTTAGAATAATAAGGTAAACATCTTTGCCGAGTGTGGAACTTGGCAGACACATGTACATGTGTTTTTGCCCTGGGCACTCGGCTAAGTTGGAAATTCCTGTAGTTCCCCCAAGCCAACGCTATTTGGCAGAGTTGGGCACCTCTCAAGTGCAAAATTTTCTCTTTGCTGGCGACGCAAAGGAGAATCTGGACTTCTGATCGCCAAGCTAGGCATGGCCTTCAAGACGCGCCTTCCGCGTGCTACACTTGTCTCCAGGAGGTGGACAATGTTGATCACATCCTTGCCCAGTGTGTTTATGCCTGCGAGACTTGGCATCGCTGCTTTGATATACTAAACCTGCCCACCGCGACGACGCCAGATGACTGTTTTCTGGACTGGTGGATGACACAGAGACAAACTTTCCAAAAGGAGGATAAGTGTGGGTTCGACACTTTGGTTATCTGTGCCACGTGGTCGATGTGAAAGCAGCGGAATGCCCGTGTCTTCAACCGGATAGAGCAACAGTTAGACGCGCAGGCCCTGGCGAACAGCATCTTAGAGGAAATAAAGGAGTGGAAACTTGCTAGGCGGAGTAGGTGCTTTACAACGTTTTGTGAGTGTAGTTTCTTTTCTTCTTCTGGCGTGGGTGGGCTAATGGTGGTGTTCGCACTACTATCGGCTTCTTGTAATCAAATTTCTCCCTTCTATAAAATTATGGTACGCAATTTGCGTACTCTCGAAAAAAATCCTGTAGTGGCGTACTTATTTTAGAAATATCTAGATTGCAATTGATACTTTGAATAATTAGATCGCATGATGTTCGGCTGCAAGCTGCATTACAGTTTATGACATGTAACAGTATGCACTCGTCGTACTTCTCTTGTGCCTTCTTTGGCTACTTGGCAAGGAAATTTTTTCTCTCACTGTACTGTTTTTTACTGCCAAACAATCATCATGGAAATTCCCTGGAACTTAGCTACAGTTGTTGGCAAATATATAATGCCCCCACAAGCCAACGTCTGACGTATAGTGCAGTAAATATTCAAACTGGTTCTGTTTTGCTTGCTTAGGGAAGTCCCTTGAACACCTTTGTATCCGAAGTAGAGATTAATCATTGAAGACTTGGGTTACTATAACCTCTCTAACAATCAACATATGTTGCATCAATCGCTATCTGGGTATATATTGCATTTTTAGTGACCTGCTTAAATATATCTTCAGTACATTAACTAACTAGTTTAGACTAACTTCACTATTTCTCTTTACATAATAAACGACTTACAAATATTTTATGTGTACTAGCTTGGATGTGCTAGAAAGTTTTCTATACTAGAACCATTCAGGGAATAACATACTTAGAAATGGACCTATACTTTTATATGTTCTGTGACAAATTGAGCATGCAGAAGGGTGTCATAGCTCACGGGTGTAGGGACACCCTCTATGAACAGCACACTAAAAAAACAGAAACAAAAATCAAAAAATTCTGAAACTTTGCGACATCAAAGATGATAAAACAAAATATTTTATGTGTACTAGCTTGGAGGTTCTTGCAAATTTTTATAACAAAATATCAAGTAGAGAAAGGTGTAGACAAGAGTTTCTGATTTCAGTGCTAAAAGTGCTCAAAATTTTGAGCACTGAAATCTTTTTCTTGTTTAGAGCTCCTCGAATGTTTTTTCTGCATGAAAACTTGTAAGCACCTACAAAGTTTGAGCACATTTGATGTCTCGAAGTTTCAGAATTTTTTTTATTTTCTTTTTTTAATGTACTATTCATAGAGGGTTTCCCTACACCTGGGAGTTGAAAAACCAGTCTCGTTGAGCATGTGTGTTTATGTGTGCTGATGATCAGATAGTTTTGCTGCTTTTATGAATCCATGGTTCTCTCGTAGTTTTATTAATTAGTAGTAGATCAATTATGTTAGTTCTAGGTTTCTGTTTTCTGTTTTTTAAGCATAGAAGATGTTAGGTGCATTAACTATTAAGTCATGTCTTTTGATGTGTATTTTCCATTTTGCTTCTAATAGTATTCACATCATCAATCAATTCAGAAGTCTATTTACTACACCTGTAATATGTCGTTTCCATTTTGTAAGAACAACTATTTAAAAAAAAACTTTTTCACAATTTATCGGCTTATTTTGATAACTTTGATTGCCCACAATCGTTTTAGCATATGACTTTTGGACAAGGTAATTAACTTTATTATTTCATGTCCTAGCTAGGTGCTCTAGTTATTTGCTCCACATTAAAGTGTGATTTTTTTATGAGGATCACAAGAAAATGTTCTTTTTTATCTAATCCAGTAACTAAGTTGGGTATGTTCATGTTTCTATATACAAGTCTGAATGAAATACTAGTAGTCGAAGTCCAATGTCTCACACAGCTCCAGCAATCTCAACAACCACAAGGGGGGCCTTGATTATTTCAACACACGTCTCAAGGTGATTTCAAATGAAAAATACAAGAAGGAAACAATATTGGTTGTATTAATATTTATGTTGTAGCATTGGTGGAATTATCCAACATTTTTGTGTTGTGTGGATATGCCGAAGAAATATTGTTGGATGTGGTGCATTATCTTCTCATACATACTTGGATGGAGGTTGGCCTACAGATAGTTCATGCCTATGATACTTTATGCTAAAACAGTTTCATGCTATTTGTCTTGTTACATTATATTTTTCTTAAAAGCTTCTAGTTATTGTGTATCACACATATTCTTGAGTCACATGTCCCTAGCTTATATCCATATATTACATGATGAATGCATGTTTCTGCATGTTCAAAACCTTCGCCATTGGTGCACAACATGTATAGGGCACCTTGCTCTGTGCTTCGATCACTAGTAGAAAAAGGGTCAAATGTCAAGCACATTAGTGCCGGTTTACTTTTGAGCCGGCACTAATGTGTGCATTAGTGCCGGTTCCAACGGCTAGCCGGCCGCTTACACATTAGTGCCGGTTCCAACGGCTAGCCGGCCGCTTTCATTAGTACCGGTTCGTGGCCGACCTTTAGCACCGGTTCGTGCCACGGACCCATACTAAAGTGAGTGGTGGCAGGATGTTGTCAGTCCGGGACCCCACCAGCACCTTTAGTACCGGTTCATGGCACGAACCGGTGCTAAAGGTCGTCCTACATAAACCCTTCGTCCACCCGAGCTCGCTCTGTTCTTCCCCTTTCCCCTCTCCTCTCTGTTCTTCCCCTCTTCCTCTCGAGCTCATCACATATTTTGCCCAAAATTTGTCAAGATTTGAAGGCCCCCATCCATTCAAATGATCACAAAGGTTAGCAACTTTGTCCTTTCATCTCTCATTGCTAGATTAGCTCTTGCAATGCTTTGTATAGTGATTAATTTATGAGTTTAGTAATTTGGGAGGAAATATATGTGCTAGTATTTGATTTATATGCAATTTGAGGTCAAAAATAACACTTAGTTTGCATATGTAGGTGTGGTTTACTTAGTGCCTTCTAAATCTCCGTCGTAACCACAGTCGATCGCCCGCACCGTTCCGTCGCCGGCACCACCTTGTGGTGAGCCTCTTGTTCATGAATGTTTTACATTACCAAATTGATGTTTGTGTGATTTGGATATATAGTTACTCGTATAATTATCTTACCCGTACGTTGTTTGTTATACATAGTGCCATGGTTTTGATATCCGTCCCCGTCGGCCCTCGTCCTTGTTATGATTCGGATGTGGTATATTCTCTTTTAAAACTAGTTGTTGCATTTCGTTTTTATGACAAATTATGCCCATCAAGTTGACATAGATATTTTTGTCTAGGAGGTTTGTGAACCGGAAATTCCAACCAACCCTATTGTCGAGAGGTTAAATTTAGTTGAAAGAGAAAACGAGTATTTGAAAGAAAAATTGAAAAGAATTGAGGGGGAGAAGATGGAATTGGAGTTGCATGTTGCCGATGTCGTCGATGATCACAAGATCAAGATGGAGAAAATGCGCTTGAAGATTAGAAAGATTAGAAAATATGCCATTGATAGTGAGGCTTGGTATCATTATGCTGTTGGATCAATTGTTACCTTAGTTGCGATCTTGATCGCATTTGTTGTTGCATTTAAATTCTTTAGTTAGAGAGTTATTTGTTTGTTGCATTTAAGTCTTGTATGAACTTTATGTATGAACTTGTATTAATTTGGTCTTTTCGGTGTTGTGTAATGAAGATGAGCCGACAATGGATGTACGATGACCGATGCTCTCCCGAGTTCATTAATGGCGTGCAAACTTTTCTGCTTGCGGCTGAGGCAAACAAGCGGGCGGATGGTTTTATGCCTTGTCCATGTTTAGTCTGTAAGAATGATCACAATTACTCGACGTCAAGAACCATTCACGTCCACCTGTTTAAGTCCGGTTTCATGCCCCACTATAATGTTTGGACCAAGCACGGAGAAAGAGGGGTTATGATGGAAGACAATGAAGAAGAAGAGGACGACGATAGCTATCCTGGCCATGGGTTCCCTGAATACGATGATACAACAATGGGGGAAGAAGTTGAGCCGGCAATGTGGGAAGAAGCTGAAGAAGAGGCATCAGATGAGCCCGCTGATGATCTAGGTCGGGCCATTGCCGATGCAAAGAGAAACTGTGCAAGTGATTTGGAGAAGAAGAAGTTGCGGCGCATGTTAGAGGATCACAAGAAATTGTTGTATCCGAATTGCGAAGCTGACAAGAAAAAGTTGGGCACCACACTGGAATTGCTGCAATGGAAGGCAGAGAATGGTGTATCTGACAAGGGATTTGGAAAGTTGCTGGTAATGATAAAGAATATGCTTCCAAAGGACAACGAATTGCGCGAGAGTACGTACGAAGCAAAGAAGGTTGTCTGCCCTCTAGGGTTAGAGGTGCAGAAAATACATGCATGCCCTAATGACTGCATCCTCTACCGCGGTGAGTACGAGGATTTGAACGCTTTCCCGGTATGCGGTGCATTGTGCTATAAGATCAGGCGCGATGACCCTGGTGATGTCGAGGGCGAGTGCCCCAGGAAGAAGATCCCTGCCAAGGTGATGTGGTATGCTCCTATAATACCACGGTTGAAACGTTTGTTCCAAAACAAAGAGCATGCCAAGGCGATGCGATGGCACAGAGAAGACCGTAAGAAAGACGGAAAGTTGAGAGTACCCGCTGACGGGTCGCAGTGGAGAAAAATCGAGAGAAAGTACGGGAAGGAGTTTGCAGATGACGCAAGGAACGTATGGTTTGGTCTAAGCGTAGATGGCATTAATCCTTTTGGGGAGCAGAGCAGCAACCATAGCACCTGGCCTGTGACTCTATGTTTGTATAACCTTCCTCCTTGGTTGTGCATGAAGCGGAAGTTCATTATGATGCCAGTGCTCATCCAAGGCCCTAAGCAACCCGGCAATGACATTGATGTGTACCTAAGGCCATTAGTTGAAGAACTCTTACAGCTGTGGAATGAAACAGGTGTACGTGCGTGGGATGAGCACATGGGGGAAGAATTTGACCTAAAGGTGTTTGGATGATACCGACAGTATATATTTGGACAATTGTAGGAAGAATGTGTACCTGGGACATCGTCGATTTCTTCCGAGCAGGCATCCCGTAAGAAAGAAAGGCAAGCATTTCAAAGGTGAGGCGGATCACCGGACGAAGCCTCGCCACCGTACTGGTGCTGATGTACATGATATGGTCAAGGATTTGAAGGTAGTCTTTGGAAAGGGTCCTGGCGGACAACCTGTTCCGAATGACGCTAACGGACGCGCACCCATGTGGAAGAAGAAATCTATATTTTGGGACCTACCCTATTGGAAAGACCTAGAGGTCCGCTCTGCAATCGACGTGATGCACATGACGAAGAATCTTTGCTTGACCCTGCTTGGCTTCTTGGGCGTGTATGGGAAGACAAAAGATACACCTGAGGCACGGGAGGACCAGCAATGTATGCATGGAAAAGACGGCATACATCAGGGTCATGCCAGCTACACTCTCACCAAAGAAGAGAAGGAAATCTTCTTTGAATGCCTGCTCAGTATTAAGGTACCGTCTGGCTTCTCGTCGAATATAAAGGGAATAATAAACATGGCAGAGAAAAAGTTCCAGAACCTAAAGTCTCATGACTGCCACGTGATTATGACGCAACTGCTTCCGGTTGCATTGAGGGGGCTTCTACCGGATAACGTTCGATTAGCCATTGTGAAGCTATGTGCATTCCTCAATGCAATCTCTCAGAAGGTAATCGATCCAGAAATCATACCAAGGTTAGAGAATGATTTGGTGCAATGTCTTGTCAGTTTCAAGTTGGTGTTCCCACCATCCTTCTTCAACATCATGACGCACGTCCTAGTTCACCTATGTGAAGAGATTAACGTTTTGGGTCCTGTATTTCTACACAATATGTTCCCCTTTGAGAGGTTCATGGGAGTCTTAAAGAAATATGTTCATAACCGTGCTAGGCCAGAAGGAAGCATCTCCAAGGGCCATGAAAATGAGGAGGTCATTGAGTTTTGTATTGACTTTATTCGTGACCTTAAGCCGATTGGTGTTCCTGAATCGCGGCATTAGGGCAGACTGGATGGAAAAGGCACGCTAGGAGGGAATCCAAATATATGTATGGACGGACATTCTCTCACTGAAGCACACTACACAGTTCTACAGAATTCCGCCTTGGTGGCTCCGTATATGGACGAACACAAGAATTTTCTACGCTCCAAACACCCGGAGCAGTCTGATGACTGGATTACACGTGAACAAACTAGGAGTTTCGCCGGCTGGTTGCAGACACGTACCATGCATGACGCATCTATTGAAGATGACATGTACTCGCTGTCCCAGTTACCATCTTCGAATATAATGACTTTCAAAGGGTACTAGATAAATGGTAATACATTTTACACGATCTCCCAAGATAAGAAGAGCACCAACCAAAACAGTGGTGTCCGCTTTGATGCAACAACCAAGACGGGAAAGGAAACATATTATGGTTACATAGAGGAGATATGGGAACTTGACTATGAACGTGGTTTGAAGGTCCCTTTGTTTCGGTGCAAATGGGTCAATATGACACGAGGCGGGGTAATGGAAGACCCGCAGTATGGAATGACAACAGTGGATCTCAACAATCTTGCGTATGCAGACGAACCATTCGTCCTAGCTAATGATGTGGCACAGGTTTTCTATGTGAAGGATATGTCTACCAAGCCGAGAAAAAGAAAAGATAAGGAAGCGAATGCATCATACGATGAGCCAAAGCACCACATAGTTCTTTCTGGGAAGAGAAACATCGTGGGAGTGGATGACAAGACAGACATGTCAGAAGATTATGAAAAGTTTGATGGAATTGCTCCATTCACAGTGAATATTGACCCGAGCATCCAGTTAAATGATGAAGATTTTCCATGGCTACGGCGCAAAGGGACACACGCGAAGAAAAAGTTTCACACCCAAAGATCTGGGATGTGATTGGCTTCACTATCATCAATTTCTTCTGTGTTTCACACCCAGGAGGGAATCTCTGTAATAGTTAGGGGAGTTATGTGTTTTGGCATTTGAAACGCGAAGAAATTTTATGTGCAAACAAATTCTTTCATGCATTTACTGATTTTTTTCAGCTAAATGACCCTGAAATTGAAAAGCATTTCAAATGAACTCAGAAAAGGTTGAAAGTTGGCATGGTATCATAATTTCACCCACATAGCATGTGCAAAAAAGTTGAAAGTTGGCATTTACCGAGTCGGCATTTCATTTTTTAAATAACCTAAGCATTACCAAATTGAATATAATGATAAAACACACTAATATTAAACATAAGAAAAAATAATCACTGAAAAATCTATTTTCAAAGTTAAGTTATTCCCAAACTAGTGATTCACACAAATTTCAAATAATTCAAAATGTAAACCATTCAAATTTGTAAACTACCGGCACTAATAGAAAGTTTGTAATTTTTTGTACCTAAAGCAAAAATATTCACAAAGAAACTCTAAATATAGCAAAAAAACAACTCAAAAATAAATAAAACAAAAATAAATAAAGAAAAAAAAATAAGAAAATAAGAAAGCCCGCCTACTGCACCACAGCGGCCTGCATACGACTAGAAACCCAACCTGTTGTTGGGCCAGGATGCAGGCCCGCAAAGGCCCAGTAGGCCCACAGGGCAGCACAGAACATTTTAGGCCCAGTAGGCCTGCTTTGGAGAGGAGCTCGAGAGAGCTACCGCACTGGGGCTTATAAACCAGTGCGGATGCCCCTCGGCTAGCGAGGTGGGACTAAACATGACGCATCGCACTGCGCCAGCGCACCACCTTTAGTACCGGGTGGTGGCTCAAACCGATATTAAAGGGAGGGTTTTTAGTACCGGTTGGAGCCACCACCCGGTACTAAAGGTGGGCGCTTCCCACCGCTTGGCCTGGCCAAAATTGACCTTTAGTACCGGTTGGTCGCTCCAACCAGTACTAAAGGCCCATCCTATTTAAGAAAACACTTCAAAAAATTCAGTTTCTCATCTGCTTCTTCTCCTCTGCCCCGTCGCCCGCCGCCCCCGTCGCCACCCCTCGTCGACGCCCCCGTTGCCGCCCCGTCCCCGTCCCCGTCGTCGCCGCGCCCCGCCCCGTCGTCCCCGCCCGGCCCGTCCCTGTCCCCGTCGTCACCGCCCCGTCCCCATCCCCGTCGTCGCCGTCCCCGTCGCCGCCCCCCGTCGCCTCGCCTCGCCGGCGAGCTCCTGCCCCGGCCGCCATGTCCACACACACACACACACATTGTTTTTTAGTTTTTTAGTTATAGAAATTTTTCTGTTTTTTAGTTATAGAAATATTAGAAATGTTAGTTATATAGAAATGTTATAAATTTTTCTGTTTTAAGTTATAGAAATATTTATAGAAATGGTAGCAATTTTTTGTTTTTTAGTTATAGAAATATTAGAAATGTTATAGAAATGTTAGTTATATATATAGAAATGTTAGAAATTTTAGAATTAGTTTTAGTTAGATGAATTAGATTAATGTCAAATTGTTAGAATTTGCATATAGAATTTTAGTTATCACAATCCAATCATTTAAAAAAATGTTACTTTTTGCGGGCATATAGTATTTGTTCTCGACGATGCCCGGCCCGCATCCTCGCCGTCGACCCGTTCGCGACGACGTCCGGCTGACCCATGTCCGGGATTGGGCTCTGCCGGGCTGGCACTGGGAGGTGCTACCTGGAGGGGCGCGCTGCTTGGTGAGGAACCCGGCCTCGGGTCCCGTCGTCGACCCTGATCTCCTTTGGTGGCGTTCGCGTGGGCCACATTCGGTGCAGAGGGAGCCGGCCCCGCCGGAGGTGGTGCGTCGTCGTGTCAGGGAGGAGGACGAGCACGTCTATCGCTACATGGCTGCTATGGACGTCAGGTTATCCAATACCTGGCAGGTTCTTTGGGCAGATGACCGGAGATATGATCCTGTGATGGTTCCTTGTCTTTGGGTGTCCACCGCCCGCGCCCCAGGAACCGCGAGTGGCCTAGATTCTTCTATAGTATTTGATCTTTATTAGCTACCTAGCCAGTGATGTATTCGAGATTATATATTATTCGAGACGATGTATTCGAGATTATATATTATTCAAGACGATGCATATTATGTACTATATGATTCAGTTTTTCCTTATTGATTGCATCCATGCATTGTAATTTGAATACTAAATTGTTTTATATTTCTTCTGTATTAGTTAAATAAAAGCTATGGCGGACAATACCGGCAGAGAGGGAGAAGAGGCCCTGTTCGAGATCATACGCAGCCCTAACAGGCCAGATGATCTGAATGAAGCAAATGACGGCTCCCAATATCTGAACAATACCAGGGAGGGTGATGATAAGATATTCGATCTCGACGACCGAGCTGATGAAGTCATGAACTATGATTATGATTATGATGACGCAGACAATGATTATGATGACGAATACAATGTTGATCTTGAAATAACAAAGACTACCGGCGAGGTATATTTATATAAGCAGGCATCTAGTGATCATCACATGTTTTTTTTATTTGAAGATATATTAACGAATCGATCTTTCTTCTTTCAGCTCTCCGGATCGAGCAAATCTGATTCTACAGACAGCAGGACAAAGCGTGGCCCGGGCAAAAAGTTGAAGGAGGGTGTAAAGTACAACATCAATTCCATCAAAGCTAGTGGCGAACCCCTCACGCCTAAGAACATTGCGAACAAGTTCGTTCGTCAGTGCGGAGTTCTTGTGAAGGACCAACTCCCGATCTCCATTCAAGAATGGAAAGAGCCAAAAACTAAACGCCCAGATGTTACTTGGGTCGACGACAGAGCAAAACAAAAGCTTTGGGAATCTCTGATGGAACATTTCACCCTACCAGATTATTTCACTGATGCAGATGTGCAGAAAGTCGAGGACGCTGCTCTTAAGAAGATGGCAATTGCATTCAACACCCACAAGAAAACTGTATGGGCCAACTACCTCGCTGCAGAAAGGAAGACTCCAGAATTCAAGGGAACACTTGAGAAGCAAAGAGAACACTGGCCCGCTTTCGTGAAATTCAAGGAATCAGAATTATCTAAGGAACGGTCGAGAAAAAACAAGGCCAATGCCGCAAAAAAGACGCAGTTCCATAGGCTGGGTCCAGGTGGCTACGCGGTGGCAATGCCTAAGTGGGATAAGTCTGAGCAAGAGATGGAGGATGCAGGGGTCACTCCGGTTACTAGGAGCTGGCCCCCCAGGTGCAGAACTTGGTTCTATGCGTATGGGGGGCGTTGGACCCGAAGACAGGCCTGGTTTCGAAGAAGGCAAGTCTAAAAGGAGCAGAACAAAAGTTACTTGGCGCAATAGAAGATGCTCGAAAGGGGGTGTTCACGCCCAACAGAGAGAACGACGAGCTTACGCGCGCCCTGGGAAATCCTGAACACCCGGGAAGAACACGAGGCAAGGGCGTTATTCCCTGGTATGAGGGCTTTTCGGAATGGAACGACGACTACAGGACCCGTGCAAGAAAGAAGATGGAGGAGGAGAAGAAGAGGAAGCTGGAGGAGGAGCAGAGGAAGCAGGACGCGGAACGCCTTCAAGGCCTAGAAGCAAGGCACGCGGACTTGGCACTCAAATTCCAGCAGCAGCAGCAGATCGACTCACTTAGCCAGGAAAGGGGGTCTCAGCAGCGGCAGCAGCAAGCGGATGATCATCCAGCATTGGATAGCACCGTCCCATCCATGCCGAGAAGCAGCGTTGGTTCCGCCCCGGGCGACGCACTGCTGGATACATACCCTGTGGATGACATCATAGAGAACACTAACTGTGAGCTACACTTCAAAATGAAGAACATATCCATGAAGGTGGCGGACGCCGTTGCTTTTACAATTACCCCCGAAGCAACCTTCCATTGCGCCCCGATTCCAGCGGGCTATGCTCGTGTCTTGGTTGATGAGGTGGTGGACCCATATTCGGGGCTAGAGCTTGACATTCCTGGAGGTGACGACGAGCACACACTGGGAGAGGCCATACATCGTATCATCCTATGGAGAAAGGATTGCATCATCTTTCGAAGTCCACCGACACCGCGTCTGCCGACTCCTCCTCGAAGTCCGCCACCGTGTCAGCAGACTCCCGCTCCTCCAAGTCCATGAACGCGTGAGCAGACTCCTGCTTCAAGTCCGGCACAGCGTCAGGCCACTCCTCCTGTTTCAAGTCCGACACCGTGTCAGGCCACACCTCCTGCTTCAAGTCCGGCACAGCGTCAGGCCACACCTCCTGCTTCAAGTCCGACACCGTGTCAGGCCACACCTCCTGCTTCAAGTCCGGCACAGCGCCAGGCCACCCCTCCTACTCCAACTAAGCCACGTCAGCCGTCTCCGCCGCCTAAGCAATCGCAGAAGAGACACGCCGCAGCTATGGTGCGTAGCGGTACGAGTCGAGGTAGTACAGGAAGTACAGGCGGAGACAAGCGATATAAATATGGTCCAAGCAGCCTCGCTCCTCTTCCTCAGAGGCCTTACAACATGACCGAGGAGCAAAACGATGCAATAGTGCGGGCCGAAGTGGACGCTCATTTTGGACCGAAACCGGCAACGCCGCCGAGGGAGAAAGTGCCTGAGGAAAAGATTGACCACTTCATTCGTATGGCTAGACCACCAGCTCCCAAGCCTGTTGACTCAGACTATGAGCGCCAAATCAGGAAGGCACATCGAGCACGACTACAGAAAGAAGCGAGCTCGAGCTCGAGCCAACAAGCAGCTGTCAAAAAATGCGGGAAAACCGTTCCCCAGCTGGGAGAACAGGCGGCGCAATCGACCTCCCCCCCCCGCTTGTTGTGCCAACAACACATGAGAGTACGCGCGCCCAATATTATTGTGGGCAAACCGTTTACGTTCCCGAGCTGGGCGATGTGGTAATAACCGAGGAGCATATAATGCAGGCTGAAATGCTCAAGATCACTGTTGGACAACTCCTCGATATCGAGCCCATGTCTCCGCTTAGAGAGGAGGAAATAAAACGGAAATATGTCCGGGGCCAACCTTTGGTCGAGCCCGAGGAGGTCAAGAACCTCCCAACGAGAATGTATGAATTGCATGATTGGTACATGAAAATTACCAAGATTTCCAATCGAGAGTCCCTCATGGTGCAAGTCGAGGAAGATCATTACTTCAATAAGAAAGCTCTGTCCGTTGAGTATTCAGAACTATTTCAGTTATTCAATCAAGATGCACTCGACAAATCTATCGTCAGTTGCTATTGTCTGTAAGTGATTTCTTTCTGTAATTTAAGTCTCAAGCTAGCTCTAGTGCTCATTGATTGATCATTAATTACCTGTAATTATATATCCTCACTATATATTCTTTTCTGTGGTATTATGCAGGATGAAGATGTATGAAATGAAAAAAGCTGGACGCTATGGCATTGGGTTCATTGACCCAAATACCGTTAATGAATACACATGGAAATTGGAATGGTGTAGACAAGATGTAGAGAAAAACATGGTAGAGTTCTTGAAGCGCCTCAATAGCAATGAAGATATACTACTTCCTTACAACTTCGAGTGAGTCACACTGTCTTGTACTACAAATTCTGTTTTTGCTTACTAGCTAGATGTTAATAAGTGTATAGGGTTTAGGGTTATAGTTGATTAGTGTTATGCACATGCCCGCTTAATTTATACATGCAAACGTATGCGCATGCAGCTTCCACTGGATCTTGTTAGACATTAAAGTTGACGAAGGAAAAGTTGAAGTACTGGACTCACTACTTAAAAAAGATAGTGACTACAGCATCGTGAAGGGGATAGTCGACAGGTTATTTCAATCATTATTAACTATATCTCGGCCTATTTAGTTCGTCATTTCCTGATATGAACTATTTTTAATAACCCCTTTATTAATTTTCTTTGCCGGCGGGCAGGGCTTGGGCAAAGTACATCAAGGTGACTCCAGGAAAATGGCGACAAAAGCTATGTTGGTATCGACCCAAGGTAAGTAATTAAGTAGTACTAGCTAGCTAGCTACCATCTCTTTAATTCTTGTTTCAATACCATTAATTAATTAACATGCTTGATTAATTATTATCTAATTAAATTCTATTCTCGTAAAGGCCCTGAAGCAGGCGCCGGGGACTGAAGTGTGTGCATACTACGTTTGCGAGAACATTCGCATGATGGCGTCCGAAAGGAGCAGATCTGATAGACAGGACTGGGTACGTTTGCCAGAACACTATTCACAAATCTTACATGATTGTCTATATCTAGTTACACAACTAATACACATGCATATTTTTCTCCTTCTTAACAGTTCAAAGAGGTGCGGGACCAGCTCCTACCAGAGGAGCGCATACGAGCACTTCAAGAGGAAATAGCGGGATTTTTGCTCGACCAGGTCATAGATCCCAAAGGAGAATACTATTACCCGCTACCGCCCCCATAAACCACTTGTCATCGTGCTCCGAAGGCACCAAGGCAACATGTAGGAGAAATTGTATATATATACATGTGTATGTGTAAATAATTAATGGTGGTTGTGAGACATTCGATTATATATATATATGATCGGTTCAACGAGAAAATCTATTTATATATATGCATAACATGTACAATATGTAGTATCGTAAAATACCAGCAAACAAAAAAAATTAAATGGAAAACACAAAATTAAAGGAAAAATAAAATTAAAACCAACCCCCCCCCCAAACATTTAGTACCGGTTGGTGCTACCAACCGGTACTAATGATCTACCAGCACCCGGGCCTGGCTCGTGCCACGTGGTGGCACTTTAGCGCCGGTTCGTGCCGAACCGGTAGTAAAGGGGGGGGCCTTTAGTCTCCACTCTTTAGTGCCGGTTGCAGAACCGGCACTAAAGGCCCTTACGATCCGGCGCTAAAGCCCGTTTCTGCACTAGTGGATCTTGTGAAGTATGATGGTCTAAGGGATATTTGTTGATGAAGAGATGGACAAAATCATGGTGAATAAGCTCCTCATAGTGTTTTTGTTGACAGAAAGTATCGTTGTTTCTTTCCTAGGAAAGAAAGAAACTAGCAGATTTTTTACGAGGTCAATACACCTATCCACAATGTCATCCACAAATGAAAATACTACTTCCATTAGCGGGAGCCTCGAATATAATTTCCCTTAGGCTGCAGCTCAGATTACAATTAACCTGTTTTTGCTCCACTTTTTTACCCGCGTTCTAGTATCTCTTGTTCTCTAGCTTTTAGGCCCCTGTGAACTTTGATGCCGTGGAGTACATCTGGAAGAGGTCACAGCTATGGAAGAACACCGGCAGCATTAACATATCAAACTATTTTCTAATAGTAAATTTTAGTTGTGTCATTCCCTAACTAGGTATATATTGTGCTTTTAGTGACTTGCTTAAACATATGTCTAATGCATTTGTCAACATGTTCATAAATTATTTCTAACGAACTTACACTCACTTTACTATTCTTGTTTTAGATAATAAATATTATTTTCATCAATTTTCATGAGGTGTCCTGACCTTACCTAATGACCTCATAAATTATTTTATGTGTTATAATTTGAATATCCTAGCTACTTTTCTACATTACAACCAATTCGAGAATAACATAGTTTGGATGGGACATGTACATTTACAATTACTCGAGAAACATAGCTTGTGTGTCCTAACCGGATTTTTTTTCTACATTTATAAATTCATTTGTTCCTAGCTTCATTTGTAGTAGATCAATTATTTTAGTCCTAGGTTACCATTTTATCTTATTCGGAGAACTTAATGTGTTATGAGCTTTAAGTCCTCGTGTGGTATGTGTTTTCCATTTTGTCTCATAAGATTTACATCCTCAATCAGTTCACAAGTCTACTTATTATATTCATATAGTGTACATTACTTTCATGTTGTAAGAATGCATTGTTTTTTGCATTAACATCATATTGATATTTTAATGGCTTCTGATGCTGGTGAGATTTAATGGTTCTCATGTGTCAAATGGTTTATACCAAGAGATCAGCCCCAAAGTGGTGCAACCAGAGCAACTAAAATACATAATCAGCTCATACAGCTCTAGCAATCTCAACAAACACAAGAGGCATGTGATAATTTCACCATGCATCTTCAAGGTGATTCCAAATGCAAAGTATATGCAGGAAAGTATATGGGATGCATAGTATTTTCTTGTAAAATTACTTTGTGGAATATTTTGCCATTTTTTGTTGTGTGGTGATCCATAGATATTTCGTTAGATGTTGCGCATATGTCTCATTCATACTTGGACGGAGGTTGGATTACACACACACACACACACACACACACACACACACACATATATATATATAATACTTCATACTGGAATAATGTCAAGTTAATTCTCTTATTATATTTTGTCTTTCTATAAATGCTTCTAGTTGCAGTGCATCATACACATTCAGCAATCATGTGATCCTAGTTTGCATCTTTATATTACATGATGAACATATGTTTCTGCATGTTCGGTACCTTCTCCCTTGGCAAACGACATGTATAGGGCACTGTTCTCTACTTCTTGTGGAGTATGCCGGTCCAAGGGATATTTGTTAATGAAGGGAGGAAGAAGATCACAAGTAGAAAACAGGGCACTTGTCCCCGTTCCAGAGGACCTTGTTGGGGAACACAGTATTTCAAAATATTTCCTACGATCACGCAAGATCTATCTAGGAGATGCATAGCAACGAGACAGGAGAGTGTGTCCACGTACCCTCGTAGACCGAAAGCGGAAGCGTTTACTAACGCGGCTGATGTAGTCGAACGTCTTCACGATCCAACCGATCCAAGTACCGAACATGCGGCACCTCCGTGTTTAGCACACGTTCAGCACGATGACGTCCCTCGAGCTCTTGATCTAGTTGAGAACGAGGGAGAGTTCCATCAGCACGACGGCGTGGCGACGGTGATGATGATGTTCCCGACGCACGGCTTCGCCTAAGCACTACGACGATATGACCGAGGTGTGTAACTGTGGAGGGGGCACCGCACACGGCTAAGACAAATCTTGGAGTGCCTTTGGGGTGCCCCCTTCCCACGTATATAAAGGAGGGAGGGAGAGAGGCCCGCCCTCCTAGGGGCGCGCCAAGTGTAGGGAGTCCTACTAGGACTCCCAAGTCCTAGTAGGATTCCCTTTCCTTTTCGGACTGGGAAAGAAGGAAAGGAGGGAGAGGGAGAAGGAAAGGGGGGCCGCGCCCCCACCCCTTGTCCAATTCGGTTTGGGCAGGGGGAGGTGCGCGCCACCTCGTGGCCCTTCTTCTCTCTCTCCACTAAAGCCCAATAAGGCCCATTAACTTCCCCGACGAATTCCCGTAACTCTCAGGTACTCCGAAAAATACCCGAATCACTCGGAAATATACCTGGCCATACCTCGGGCCGGGCCGGGCTTCGGGCCGGGCCTAGCCAAGCCTGACGCAAAAAACCCAGGCCCGAGCCCGGCCTGGCCCGGCCGTCGGGCCTGTTTTCTGGGCCCGAGCCCGGCCCAAACACGTAAAAGCCCGTCGGGCTTCGGGCCGGCCCGGCCCGTCCTTCAGGAAAACGTGAAAACGATGGGCCCGGGCCCGGCCCGGCCCGGTCTTCGGGCTCAAAATCTAGGCTCGAGCCCGGCTCGGGAGCGGCGTCGGGCCGGGCCGGGTCGGGCTTTTTCGGGCCGGGCCGTTCGGGCCGGGCTGCCCATGGCCAGGACTACTCGGAACCATTCCGATGTCCGAATATAGCCTTCCAATATATGAATCTGTACCTCTCGACCATTTCGAGACTCCTCGTCATGTCCGTGATCTCATTCGGGACTCCGAACTACCTTCGGTCATCAAATCACATAACTCATAATACAAATCGTCATCGAACGTTAAGCGTGCGGACCCAACGGGTTCGAGAACTATGTAGACATGACCGAGACACATCTTCGGTCAATAACCAATAGCGGAACCTGGATGCTCATATTGGCTCCTACATATTCTACGAAGATCTTTATCGGTCAAACCGCATAACAACATATGTCATTCCCTTTGTCATCGGTATGTTACTTGCCCGAGATTCGGTCGTCGGTATCATCATACCTAGTTCACTCTCGTTACTGGCAAGTCTCTTTACTCGTTCCATAATGCATCATCCCGCAGCTAACTTATTAGTCACATTGCTTGCAAGGCTTTTAGTGATGAGCATTACCGAGAGGGCCCAGAGATACCTCTCCGATACACGGAGTGACAAGTCCTAATCTCGATCTATGTCAAGCCAACAAACACCTTCGGAGACACATTTATAGCATCTTTATAATCACCCAGTTATGTTGTGACGTTTGATAGCACACAAGGTGTTCCTCCGGTATTCGGGAGTTGCATAATCTCATAGTCAGAGGAATATGTATAAGTCATGAAGAAAGCAATAGCAATAAAACTTAACGATCATTATGCTAAGCTAACGGATGGGTCTTGTCCATCACATCATTCTCTAATGATGTGATCCCGTTCATCAAATGACAACACATGTCTATGGTCAGGAAACTTAACCATCTTTGATTAACGAGCTAGTCAAGTAGAGGCATACTAGGGACACTCTGTTTGTCTATGTATTCACACATGTACCAAGTTTCCGGTTAATACAATTCTAGCATGAATAATAAACATTTATCATGGTATAAGGAAATATAAATAACAACTTCATTATTGCCTCTAGGGCATATTTCCTTCAGTCTCCCACTTGCACTAGAGTCAATAATCTAGTTCACATCGCCATGTGATTTAACACCAATAGTTCGCATATTTACATGATTAACACCCATAGTTCACATCGCCATGTGACCAACACTCAAAAGGTTTACTAGAGTCAATAATCTAGTTCACTTTGCTATGTGATTAACACCCAAGAGTAATAAGGTGTGATCAAGTTTTTCTTGTGAGAGAAGTTTCAGTCTACGGGTCTGCCACATTCAGATTTATATGTATTTTGCAAATTTTCTATGTCTACAATGCTCAGCACGGAGCTACTCAAGCTAATTGCTCCCACTTTCAATATGTCTCCAGATTGAGACTTAGAGTCATCTGGATTAGTGTCAAAGCTTGCAGCGACGTAACCCTTTACGACGAACTTTTTGTCACCTCCATAACCGAGAAAACATGTCCTTATTCCACTAAGGATAATTTTGACCGATGTCCAGTGATCCACTCCTGGATAATTATTGTACCCTCTTGCCAAACTCATGGTGAGGTACACAATAGGTCTGGTACACAACATAGCATACTTTATAGAACCTATGAGTGAAGCATAGGGAATGACTTTTCATTATCTTTCTATTTTCTGCTGTGGTCGGGTCTTGAGTCTTTACTCAACTTCACACCTTGTAACATAGGCAAGAACTCCTTCTTTGATTGTTCCATTTTGAACTACTTCAAAAACTTGTCAAGGCATGTACTCATTGAAAAAATTTATCAAGCGTCTTGATCTATCTCTATAGATCTTGATGCCCAATATGTAAGTAGCTTCACCGAGGTCTTTCTTTTGAAAAACTCCTTTCAAATACTCCTTTATGCTTTCCAGAAAATTCTACATCATTTCCGATCAACAATATGTCGTTCACATATACTTATCAGAAAGGTTGTAGTGCTCCCACTCAGTTTCTTGTAAATATAGGCTTCACCGCAAGTCTGTATAAAACTATATACTTTGATCAACTCATCAAAGAGTATATTCCAACTCCGAGATGCTTGCACCAGTCCATAGATGGATTGCTGGAGCTTGCACATTTTGTTAGCATAGGGTTGACAAAACCTTCTGGTTGCATCATATACAACTCTTCTTTAATAAGTCCATTAAGGAATGTAGTTTTGATATCCATTTGCCAGATTTCATAAAAGGTGGCAATTGCTAACATGATTCGGACAGACTTAAGCATCGATATGAGTGAGAAAATCTCATCGTAGCCAACACCTTGAACTTGTCGAAAAAACCTTTTGCGACAATTCGAGCTTTGTAGATAGTAACAAAACCATCAGCGTCCGTCTTCCTCTTGAAGATCCATTTATTCTCAATGGCTTGTCGATTATCGGGCAAGTCCACCAAAATCCATACTTTGTTCTCATACATGGATCCCATCTCAGATTTCATGGCATCAAGCCATTTTGCGGAATCTGGGCTCATCATCGCTTCCTCATAGTTCGTAGGCTTGTCATGGTCTAGTAACATGACTTCTAGGACAAGATTACCGTACCACTCTGGTGTGGAACATGCTCTGGTTGACCTACGAGGTTCGGTAGTAACTTGATCTGAAGTTTCATGATCATTATCATTATCATTAGCTTCCTCTCTAGTTGGTGTAGGCATCACGGGAACAGATTTCCCTGATGAGCTACTTTCCAAATTGAGAGAAGGTACAATTACCTCATCAAGTTCTACTTTCCTCCCACTCACTTCTTTCGAGAGAAACTCCTTCTCTAGAAAGGATCCATTCTTAGCAGCAAAAATCTTTGCCTTCGGATCTGTGATAGAAGGTGTACCCAACAATTTCTTTTGGGTATCCTATGACGACGCACTTCTCCGATTTGGGTTCGAGCTTATCAGGTTGAAGCTTTTCCACATAAGCATCGCAACCCCAAACTTTAAGAAACGACGGCTTAGGTTTCTTGCCAAACCACAGTTCATACAGTGTCGTCTCAACGGATTTAGATGGTGCCCAATTTAACGTGAATGCAGCTGTCTCTAATGCATAACCCAAAAACGATAGTGGTAAATCAGTAAGAGAAATCATAGATCGCACCATATCTAATAAAGTATGGTTACGACGTTCGGACACACCATTACGCTGTGGTGTTCCAAGTGGCGTGAGTTATGAAACTATTCCACATTGTTTTAAATGAAGGCCAAACTCGTAACTCAAGTATTCGCCTCCGCGATCAGATCGTAGAAACTTTATTTTCTTGTTATGATGATTCTCCACTTCACTCTGAAATTCTTTGAACTTTTCAAATATAAGTAGATATACCCATATCTAATCAAAACATATGTGAAGGTCAGAAAATAACAATACCCGCCGCGAGCCTCAACACTCATCGGATCGCATAGGTCAGTATGTATTATTTCCAATAAGTCAGTTGCTCGCTCCATTGTTCCGGAGAACGGAGTCTTAGTCATCTTGCCCATGAGGCATGGTTCGCAAGCATCAAGTGATTCCAAAAGCCCATCAGCATGGAGTTTCTTCATGCGCTTTACACCAATATGACCTAAACGGCAGTGCCACAAATAAGTTGCATTGTCATTATCAACTTTGCATCTTTTGGCATCAATATTATGAATATGTGTATTACTGCAATCGAGATTCAATGAACCCTTTACATTGGGTGTATGACCATAGAAGGTTTTATTCATGTAAATAGAACAACAATTATTCTCGGACTTAAATGAATAACCGTATTGCAAACATGATCCAATCATATTCATGCTCAACGCGAACACCAAATAACATTTATTTTAGGTTCAACACTAATCCCGAAGGTAAAGGGAGTGTGCGATGGTGATCTTATCAACCTTGGAATCACTTCCAACACACATCGTCACCTCGTGTAGTCTCTGTTCATTTTGTAACTCCTGTTTCAAGTTACTAATCATAGCAACTGAACCAGTATCAAATACCCAGGGGCTACTTTGAACACTAGTAAAGTACACATCAATAACATGCATATCATATATACTTTTGTTCACTTTGCCATCCTTCTTATCCGCCAAGTGATTTGGGGCAGTTCCGCTTCCAGTGATTATTCCATTTGCAGTAGAAGCACTCAGTTCCAGGCTTAGGTCTAGCTTTGGGCTTCTTCATGGGAGTGACAACTTGCTTGTCATTCTTTTTAAAGTTCCCTTTCTTTTCCTTTGCCCTTTTTCTTGAAACTAGTGGTCTTGTTAACCATCAACACTTGATGCTCTCTTCTTGATTTCTACCTTCGCCGATTTCAGCATTGCGAAGAGCTTGGGAATTGTTTTCGTTATCCCTTGCATATTATAGTTCATCACAAAGTTCCAGTAACTTGGTGATAGTGACTAGAGAAATCTATCAATCACTATCTTATCTGAAAGATTAACTCCCACTTGATTCAAGCGATTGTAGTACTCAAACATTCTGAGCACATGCTCACTGGTTGAGCTATTCTCCTCCATCTTGTAGGCAAAGTACTTGTCAGAGGTCTCATACCTCTCGACACGGGCATGAGATTGAAATACCAATTTCATCTCTTGGAACATCTCATATGCTCCGTGGCGTTCAAAACGTTTTGAAGTCCCAGTTCTAAGCCGTAAAGCATGGTGCACTAAACTATCAAGTAGTCATCATACCAAGCTTTGTCAAACGTTCATAATGTCTGCATCTGCTCCTACAATAGGTCTGTCACCTAGCGGTGCATCAAGGACATAATTCTTCTGTTCAGCAATGAGAATAATCCTCAGATCACGGACCAACTCCACATCATTGCTACTATCATCTTCAACTTATTTTTCTCTAGGAACAAATCAAAATAAACTGGGAGCTACATCGCGAGCTATTGATCTATAACAACATAGATATGCAAAAACTATCAGGACTAAGTTCATGATAAAATAAAGTTCAATTAATCATATTACTTTAAGAACTCCCACTTAGATAGACATCCCTCTAGTCATCTAAGTGATCAAATGATCCATATCAACTAAACCATGTCTGATCATCACGTGAGATGGAGTAGTTTTCAATGGTGAACATCACTATGTTGGTCATATCTACTATATGATTCATGTTCGACCTTTCGGTCTCAGTGTTCCGAGGCCATATCTGCATATGCTAGGCTTGTCAAGTTTAACCCGAGTATTCTGCACGTGCAAAACTGGCTTGCACCCGTTGTATGTGAACGTAGAGCTTATCACACCCGATCATCACGTGGTGTCTCGGCACGACGAACTGTAGCAACGGTGCATACTCAGGGAGAACACTTATACCTTGAAATTTAGTGAGGTATCATCTTATAATGCTACCGCCGTACTAAGCAAAATAAGATGCATAAAGGATAAACATCACATGCAATCAAAATATGTGACATGATATGGTCATCATCATCTTGTGCCTTTGATCTCCATCTCCAAAGCATCATCATGATCTCCATCGTCACCGGCTTGACACCTTGATCTCCATCGTAGCGTCGCTGTCATCTCGCCAACTATTGCTTCCACGACTATCGCTACCGCTTAGTGATAAAGTAAAGCAATTACATGGTGATTGCATTTCATACAATAAAGCGACAACCATAAGGCTCCTACCAGTTGCCGATAACTTTTACAAAACATGATCATCTCATACAACAATTTACATCTCATCACGTCTTGACCATATCACATCACAACATGCCCTGCAAAAACAAGTTAGACGTCCTCTACTTTGTTGTTGCAAGTTTTACGTGGCTGCGACGGGCTTCTAGCAAGAAACGTTCTTACCTACGCATAAAAACCACAACAATTTTTCGTCAAGTGTGCTGTTTTAACCTTCAACAAGGTCCAGCCGTAGTCAAACTCGATTCAACTAAAGTTGGAGAAACAGACACCCGCTAGCCACCTATGTGCGAAGCACGTCGATAGAACTAGTCTCATGAACGCGGTCATGTAATGTCGGTCCGGACCGCTTTATCCAACAATACCGCCGAATCAAAGTAAGACATTGGTGGTAATCAGTATGACTATTATCGCCCACAACTCATTGTGTTCTACTCGTGCATATAACATCTACGCATAGACCTGGCTCTGATACCACTGTTGGGGAACGCAATATTTCAAAAAAAATTCCTACGATCACGCAAGATCTATCTAGGAGATGCATAGCAACGAGACGGGAGAGTGTGTCCACGTACCCTCTAGACCGAAAGCGGAAGCATTTAGTAACGCGGTTGATGTAGTCGAACGTCTTCACGATCCAACCGATCCAAGTACCGAACGTACGGCACCTCCGTGTTCAGCATGTTCAGCACGATGACGTCCCTCGAGCTCTTGATCCAGTTGAGAATGAGGGAGATTTCCGTCAGCACGATGGCGTGTCGACGGTGATGATGATGTTACCAGCGCAGGGTTGCGCCTAAGCACTATGACGATATGACCGAGGTGTGTAACTGTGGAGGGGGGCACCGCACACGGCTAAGACAAATCTTGGAGTGCCTTTGGGGTGCCCCTGCCCACGTATATAAAGGAGGGAGGGAGAGAGGCCGGCCCTCCTAGGGGCGCGCCAAGTGTAGGGAGTCTTACTAGGACTCCCACGTCCTTGTAGGATTCCCTTTCCTTTTCGGAGTGAGAAAGAAGGAAAGGAGGGAGAGGGAGAAGGAAAGGGGGGGCCGCGCCCCCACCCCTTGTCCAATTCGGTTTGGGGAAGGGGGGCCACCTTGTGGCCCTTCTTCCCTCTCTCCACTAAATCTCAATAAGGCCCATTAACTTCCCAGGCGAATTCCCGTAACTCTCAGGTACTCCGACAAATACCCGAATCACTCGGAACCATTCCGATGTCCGGATATAGCCTTCCAATATATGAATCTTTACCTCTCGACCATTTCGAGACTCCTTGTCATGTCCGTGATCTCATCCGGGACTCCGAACAAACTTCGGTCATCAAATCACATAACTAATAGTACAAATCGTCATCAAACGTTAAGCGTGCGGACCCTACGGGTTCGAGAACTATGTAGACATGACCGAGACACATCTCCGGCAACAACCAATAGCGGAACCTGGATGCTATATTGGCTCCTACATATTCTACGAAGATCTTTATCGGTCAAACCGCATAACAACATATGGCATTCCCTTTGTCATCGGTATGTTACTTGCCCGAGATTCGATCGTCGGTATCATCATACCTAGTTCAATCTCGTTACCGGCAAGTCTCTTTACTCGTTTCTTAATGCATCATCCTGCAACTAACTCATTAGTCACATTGCTTGCAAGGCTTATAGTGATGAGCATTACCGAGAGGGCCCAGAGATACCTCTCTGATACATGGAGTGACAAATCCTAATCTCGATCTATGCCAACCCAACAAACACCTTCGGAGACACCTGTAGAGAATCTTTATAATCACCCAGTTACGTTATGACGTTTGATAGCACACAAGGTGTTCCTCCGGTATTCGGTAGTTGCATAATCTCATAGTGAGAGGAATATTTATAAGCCATGAAGAAAGTAATAGCAATAAAACTTAACGATCATTGCTAAGCTAACGGATGGGTCTTGTCCATCACATCATTCTCTAATGATGTGATCCCGTTCATCAAATGACAACACATGTCTATGGTCAGGAAACTTAACCATCTTTGATTAACGAGCTAGTCAAGTAGAGGCATACTAGGGACACTCTTTTTGTCTATGTATTCACACATGTACCAAGTTGCCGGTTAATACAATTCTAGCATGAATAATAAACATTTATCATGATATAAGGAAATATAAATAACAACTTCATTATTGCCTCTAGGGCATATTTCCTTCAGACCTTTAGTCCTGGTTGGTTCTGGAACCGGGACAAAACGATCAGGACTAAAGCCCCTCACTTTTAGTCTCGGTTGGCTTACGAACTGTGACTAAAGGAGCTCCACGTGGCCGTTGTGGGGCGCCCAGGAAGGAGGACTTTTAGTCCCGGTTGGTAACACCAACCGGGACTAAAAGGCAGCCACGCGTCAGCAGCTCCCAAGCGCTGGGTTTTTTGTTTTTTTAAGGGGGAGTTTAGGGGTTTCGTATTGTGTTAGCTAGCTAATAGGGAGAAGTGACATCACTTTCTTCGTGCTTGGTCGATGCTAGCTACTACATATATAGAGAACTCAACACTAGCTAGTAAGCAAATGAAGGAAACCATTAATTACATAAGATCGTCATGAACATATATAGAGAGAAGTGACCTCTCTTTCTCCGTGCTTGGTCGAACAAGAAGTTTTCGTATATCTATCCGATGCTACTACATATATACAATATAACATCCCTGGCATCATGAAGCGCCAAACTCCCATTGAATTTCCGTATGGTATTCTACCTTTTCATGTATGACACGGTCAAGAAAGAATCCCGCCAATTCCTCTTGAATTGCTCGTATGCGATCATGTGGTAGGAGTTCATCCCGCATATGCCAGATCTAATTTAAAGAAGGGGTCAATACATATATGAATGAAACTCAACACAATTGATGGTAATAAAATAAAAAATTGTGAATATTGTTTACGTACTTCAAATTGTTTGTCAGACAAGAAGCCCCGCTCAGAGGTCCAGTGGCGAATAAACTCGCAAATGTAGTATCGACATAAATTATTCCCGCCTGCCTGCCACAAGCACTTTACGAGAATAGAGTTCAATCAAACTGATAATCAAGCATGATAATGGTATTGATGAAACTAGAATCAACGAGAGATGCGCGGAACTAGCTAGTACTACTTACTTTGGGGTGTGTAAATCGCAGCTCGTTCTTCAGACCCGGAACCATTCCGGTGAAATTTTTCCAAACCCTGCCAGGCAAAGAAAATGAACGAAAGTTGGCGATATGGTGCGATAATGATTGAACTTACTTCTGGAGCATTGCAGTCATGTCCGCATAATCCTTGGGATCTTTACGTCTCGAATCTAAGACAGTTACTACTCCCCCGTCAAGCTTAATGGATAGCAGAATAAAGTGGAACCTGCGCACGCATAACTCATCAATTACACTACTTAACCTCGAGTAAGCGAAACCGAATATGCACAAGACAGTAACACTCACTTGAAATTGTAAGGAAAGAGTATTTCCCTTTTGTTTTGATGCCAAAGGAACGCTTGTAGCAAGTTTTCCTCAGTATCTTCAACTCTATTTTGTATCGTCCATTCATTTACGGTATTTGGGCTAATGAACCCAATGTCATAGATCTGTCCTCTTTTGCATTCGACGATCTTCAATCTGCATAATATAGTGATGGGTCGCGCATCATAAATGTAGCACCACAGAATACCGACTGCGATGGCAATGCGAGCACAAACGAGTTGCAAGGATGAAGCGTTTGGGATATTCGAGATATCAGAAACAATTTTATAGGGACAACTTTATGCATCAAGGCTCCCTATCCCCGACGGTTTCTGGTTCGTGTGGGAACCCCCCCCCCCTATTGCACACACTCACTTGGCGACGTTTCAAAATGCCGTCGCGGAAAGGGGTCAAAAACCGTTTGTATAGCACCTTGCTGTATCAGTGTAATGTCTTCCGTGAAAATGATGGAAATGAAAATTGTGCTCAATTGATAGAAGAAGAATTCTATAAAATGTTTGACAAAAACATCTTTGAGTGATGAGCATGATTGCAATGTTGTTGGTATGAATTCTTTTAATATCCATGCTGCTAACGATATGTAAAGCCATAAGCTTGGGGATGCTATGTTTGATGAAGATGATATTTTTACTCCCCCAAGTTTTAATGTGAAAATTTATTATGATGATAGCATGCCTCCTATTTATGATGATTATATTGATGAAAGTGGATTTGGAGAGGTCATGGCTTTATTTAATGATGATTCCACTATCTTGGAAGAGGTTTCAATTAATTTTGATAACAAAGTTGCTATCTATGATGATTATTTTGATGACACTTATGATATAAAGAATAATGATCACCATGAATCTTGGCATCATCATTTTAATGCTCAAATTGACTATGTCAATCAAGTATCACATGATAGTTATTTTGTTGAGTTTTCTCCCACTACTATTCATGAGAATAAATTTGCTTATGTGGAGAGTAATAAAATTTGTATGTTTGTGGATCATGAAAAGAATGCTTTATGTGATAGCTATATTTTTGAATTCATTCATGATGCTAATGAAAATTATTATGAGAGAGGAACATATGCTTTTACATATTGCAACAATATGATATTTCCTCTCTATGTGTTGAAAATCTTGAAGTTATGTTTGCTTTGCCTTCCTATGCTAGTTGATTCTTGCTCCCATAAATTGTTTGCTCACAAAAACCATATGCATAGGAAGTGGTTTAGGCTTAAATGTGCTTGCCATGTGTTTCATGATGCTCTTGTTATGTTTCAATTCTTATCTTTTATGTGAGCATCATTGAAATCATCATGACTAGCTAAAAAGGCATTAAAGAAAAGCGCTTGTTGGGAGACAACTCAACACTTTTACCTACTGTTTTTGTGTGTTCACATGATTAGTCTACTATAGTAATCATGTTTTATAGCTTTTGTTTCAATAAAGTGCCAAGTGAAGCCTTTGGGATTATGTTTGGTGATAGTTGATTTGATCTTGTTGGAAAACAGAAACTTTTACGTGTAGTAAAATAATTTTCAAAAATCAAAGAACTGATGAAGGCTTCTGAAATTTTTTTAGAAAAGATTGATATAAAAATTGCCTACATCATCCTAATGTTTCAGAATTTTTGGAGTTACAGAAGTATGGTCAAAGTTCAGATTACTGCCCACTCTCCTGTTTTTGGCAGATTATGTTTTCAATGCATAGTTTGCTTGTTTTCCAGTTTCTATGGCTTATATTGCTCAATATAAATTGTGAAAATGATGAGGTGCTGTAGGCATTGTGTGAGAACAATTATGAATCTTTTCTTTGACAATACCAAAGTGAATGATTTGTCTTTATCATACTAACCCATCTCACGAAGTTCCGTTAAGTTTTGTGTGATTGAAGTTTTCAAGTTTTGGATGAGATATTGATATGAGGAGAATAAGGAGTGACAAGACCCTAAGCTTGGGGATTCCCAAGGCACCCCAACGTAATATTCATGGAAGATCCAAGCAACTAAGCTTGGGGTTGCCACGGAAGGCATCCCCTCTTTCGTCTCGAACATTATCGGTAACCTCACTTGGAGCTATATTTTTATTCATCGCATCATATGAGTTTTTCTTGGAGCATCATTTTATTTATTTTTTTGGTTTTCTTGATGTTATTTATAATAATTTTTTGTATATGTTATTTCAATAAAAATGTCAAGTATAGCCTTTGTCATGCTTAGTTTGCAAGTATATGAGTTTCTGTTTCAAAACAGAAAGTTTATCGTTGTTGCAAAAATTCCCGAGAAAAGTAAGAATGTGATAAAATGTTGAAATTTTTTGCACAATAAGATATGATAAATTTTCTACAGTGTGGTAAATTTTCAAAAAAAATGGAGTTAGAAAAGTATGAATCTTCTTGCATTCTTCAGACTGTCCTGTTTAGGCAGATTGCTGTTATGTTTGCATATGCTTGCTTGTTTAATGATTCTATTTGAGGATAGGAGTATTAAATATGCAGAGGAATTTAGTATGCAATATTAAATAATAATTTTAGTGATTTGCTACAGTAGAGAATGATAAGGTTTTTTGCATTGATTTATACTACTCATCTCACGAGTTCTTGTTGAGTTTTGTGTGGATGAAATTTTTGAGATTTAGGGAAACCGGGTTACAAAAGGAATTGAGGAGACACAAAAGCTCAAGATTGGGGATGCCCAAGGCATCCCAAGATAATATTTCAAGAAGTCTCAAGCACCTAAGCTTGGGGATGCCCCGGTAGGCATCCCACCTTTCTTCATCAACAATTATCGGTTAGTATCGGTTGAGCCTAAGTTGTTGCTTCTTCACATGATGTGTGTTATTCTCGGAATGTCATTTTATTTTATTTTTCCTTTATGTTTTAATAAAATACTTAAATCTGAAAGTTTTAAATAAGATAGAGTCCTCAATTAGCTACCCCTTTACTTAACTACTCACTTGATCTTCACTTATATCTTTTTGGAGTAGTTTGTTATTTACTCTTGTGCTTCACTTATATCCTATGAGTAAATTGTTGAATGAATTGAATATCATGAAGTTGAAATTATATGTTCATATCATGCCTAGTGGTAGCTTCACATTGGGTTTAGAAAGTGAAATCTTTTGAAGCTTGACAATCACAATATTGGTCATACAAACAATTCATGAATGATTACTATAAGAAAGAGAACTTTCACATGCAAATATATTATCTTTTAAATCTTCTATGATTGTGAATACCCATTAATTATTTTCAAACTTGAACAAATTAGTTGAAATTGGACAAGGAAGACAATGTAATGAGTTATGGTTGTGTATATTTGCATAGAAGTTATATTGTTATGGATCCTCCAACATATGGTGTTTGCTTAGGATCTTTTGCTAACAAAAAAATCGTAATAAGTAGAGATACTACTTGTGCATCCAAAAAACATTAAACCCAGTTTCTTCCATGAGTGTCCACCATACCTACCTATGGATTGAATAAGATCCTTCAAGTAGGTTTTCATCGGTGCATAAAGCAATAAAAATTGCTCCTAAATATGTTTGATCTTTTATTGTGAGGGAAAATTAAGCGTTGTACGAACTTGTGATGGCAAAGTAATAAAAGCGATGGACTGCATAATAAAGGTTGCTATCATAAGGGGCAATATAACGTGACATTCCTTCGCATTAAGAGTTTGGGCATCCAACAATAAAAAGTGCATGACAACCTCTGCTTCCCTCCGCGAAGGGCCTATCTTTTACTTTTCAGCATTTACTTTTATGCAAGAGTCAAGAGTATGCATTCTCATTTCAACCTCAATTACTCTCTAGTTGGCAAGCATCATGTGGTGGGGAAATAACTAGACACATATGGCCAGTCAAATATATTTGATCATGATTTATTATTGTTGACAATTATCTCTATGATAAATGAGTTGGGAGGCGAAACATTAAGCCCCTATCTTTCTCTGTGTTCGATGGATATCATTTGTTCTAAAAATATGCTTCGAGTACTAGCAGTCATAGAAGACTATATGATGATTGAGTATGTGGAGCTCTTACTTAGACTCTGTTGAATAAGTTGAATTGAAATTATTGGGTGACTAAGAATATAGGTTGTTGAGTTTCAAGAAAATTCATTGTTTGTACCTTAACATGTGAATTGTGCTACTTTAACATGAGAATTGTATGAGAAAGAGTTGTTGTTATAATACTAAAAAAAGTGATTAAAATAATCATTGATCAAACTTATGCACTCTGCTAGCATTCACACTTTGTAAATTACTAGCACATATGCCCGTGCGTTGCAATGGGAGAGATATTTTCTATGAGAAGCAACGGGAGAGATAATTGATGTGTCCACCAAAAACGATCTCTGCAGCGGTGCGATAGAGCAAGAAGTTGCGGTCTTCTCGTGGGTCATGTTTGTTGATGTCTACTACAAAACCTTCTTCTTGTAGATGTTGTTGGGCCTCCAAGTGCAGAGGTTTGTAGGACAGTAGCAAATTTCCCTCAGGTGGATGACCTAAGGTTTATCAATCCGTGGGAGGTGTAGCATGAAGATGGTCTCTCTCAAACAAACCTGCAACCAAATAACAAAGAGTCTCTTGTGTCCCCAACACACCAAATACAATGGTAAATTGTATAGGTGCACTAGTTCGGCGAAGAGATGGTGATACAAGTGCAATATGGATGGCAGATATAGGTTTTTGTAATCTAGATACTCCAATGTCACCTAGATACCCAATGTCACCTCAAGTATCCGTGGGTATGATTATACGATATGCATCACACAATCTCAGATTCATCTATTCAACCAACACAAAAGTACTTCAAAGAGTGCCCCAAAGTTTCTACCGGAGAGTCAAGACGAAAACGTGTGCCAACCCCTATGCATAAGTTCATTGAACCCGCAAGTTGATCACCAAAACATACATCAAGTAGATCACGTGAATATCCCATTGTCACCACAGATAAGCACGGCAAGACATACATCAAGTGTTCTCAAATCCTTAAAGACTCAATCCGATAAGATAACTTCAAAGGGAAAACTCAATCCATTACAAGAGAGTAGAGGGGGAGAAACATCATAAGATCCAACTATAATAGCAAAGCTCGTGATACATCAAGATCGTGCCGAATCAAGAACACGAGAGAGAGATCAAACACATAGCTACTGGTACATACCCTCAGCCCCGAGGGTGAACTACTCCCTCCTCGTCATGGAGAGCGCCGGGATGATGAAGATGGCCACCGGTGAGGGATCCCCCCTCCGGCAGGGTGCCGGAACAGGGTCCCGATTGGTTTTTGGTGGCTACAGAGGCTTGCGGCGGCGGAACTCCCGATCTATTCTGTTCCCCGATGTTTTTAGGGTATATGGATATATATATATATATAGGTGAAAGAAGTCGGTCAGGGGAGCCACGAGGGGCCCACGATGGTGGGGGCGCACCCAGGAGGGCAGGCGCGCCTCCCTGCCTCGTGGCCACCTCGTTGCTTCCCTGACGTGCACTCCAAGTCTCCTGGATTGCTTCCGTCCAAAAATAACTCTCCCGAAGGTTTCATTCCCTTTGGACTCCGTTTGATATTCCTTTTCTTCGAAACACTGAAACAAGGGAAAAACAGGAACTGGCACTGGGCTCTGGGTTAATAGGTTAGTCCCAAAAATAATATAAAAGTGTTTAATAAAGCCCATAAACATCCAAAATAGATAATATAATAGCATGGAACAATCAAAAATTATAGATACGTTGGAGACGTATCAGCATCCCCAAGCTTAATTCCTGCTCGTCCTCGAGTAGGTAAATGATAAAAACAGAATTTTTGATGTGGAATGCTACCTAACATATTTCTCAATGTAATTTTCTTTATTGTGGCAAGAATATTCAGATCCATAAGATTCAAGATAAAAGTTTAATATTGACATGAAAACAATAATACTTCAAGCATACTAACAAAGCAATCGTGTCTTCTCAAAATAACATGGCCAAAGAAAGTTATCCCTACAAAACCATATAGTCTGGCAATGATCTATCTTCATCACACAAAATATTTAAATCATGCACAACCCCGATGACAAGCCAAGCAATTGTTTCATACTTTTGATGTTCTCAAACTTTTTCAACTTTCACGCACTACATGAGCGTGAGCCATGGACATAGCACTATAGGTGGAATAGAATGGTGGTTGTGGAGAAGACAAAAAGGAGAAGATAGTCTCACATCAACTAGGCGTATCAACGGGCTATGGAGATGCCCATCAATAGATATCAATGTGAGTGAGTAGGGATTGCCATGCAACGGATGCACTAGAGCTATAAGTGTATGAAAGCTCAACAAAAGAAACTAAGTGGATGTGCATCCAACTCTCTTGCTCACGAAGACCTAGGGCATTTTGAGGAAGCCCATCATTGGAATATACAAGCCAAGTTCTATAATGAAAGATTCCCACTAGTATATGAAAGTGACAACATAGGAGACTCTCTATCATGAAGATCATGGTGCTACTTTGAAGCACAAGTGTGGTAAAAGGATAGTAGCATTGCCCCTTCTCTCTTTTTCTCTCATTTTTTATTTTTATTTTTTTTATTTGGGCCTTTTCTCTTTTTTTATGGCCTCTTTTTTTCAGTCCGGAGTCTCATCCCGACTTGTGGGGGAATCATAGTCTCCACCATCCTTTCCTCACTGGGACAATGCTCTAATAATGATGATGATCACACTTTTATTTACTTACAACTCAAGAATTACAACTCGATACTTAGAAAAAAAATATGACTCTATATGAATGCCTCCGGCAGTGTACCGAGATGTGCAATGACTCATGAGTGACATGTATGAAAGAATTATGAACGGTGGCTTTGCCACAAATACGATGTCAACTACATGATCATGCAAAGCAATATGACAATGATGAAGCGTGTCATAATAAATGGAACGGTGGTAAGTTGCATGGCAATATATCTCGGAATGGCTATGGAAATGCCATGATAGGTAGGTATGGTGGCTGTTTTGAGGAAGGTATATGGTGGGTGTATGATACCGGCGAAAAGTGCGCGGTATTAGAGAGGCTAGCAATGGTGGAAGGGTGAGAGTGCGTATAATCCATGGACTCAACATTAGTCATAAAGAACTCACATACTTATTGCAAAAATCTATTAGTTATCGAAACGAAGTACTACGCGCATGCTCCTAGGGGGATAGATTGGTAGGAAAAGACCATCGCTCGTCCCCGACCGCCACTCATAAGGAAGACAATCAATAAATAAATCATGCTCCGACTTCATCACATAACGGTTCACCATACGTGCATGCTACGGGAATCACAAACTTTAACACAAGTATTTCTCAAATCCACAACTACTCAATGTTGGGAATCGTAGCATAATTTAAAATTTTCCTACGCTCACCAAGATGCATCTATGGAGTCTGCTAGCAACGAGGGGAAAGGAGTGCATCTACATACCCTTGTAGATCGCGAGCGGAAGCGTTCCAATGAACGTGGATGACGGAGTCGTACTCGCCGTGATCCAAATCACCGATGACCGAGTGCCGAACGGACGGCACCTCCGCGTTCAACACACGTACGGTGCAGCGATATCTCCTCCTTCTTGATCCAGCAAGGGGGGAGGAGAGGTTGATGGAGATCCAACAGCACGACGGCGTGGTGGTGGATGTAGCGGGTCTCCGGTAGGGCTTCGCCGAGCTTCTGCGAGAGAGAGAGAGGTGTTGCAGGGGAGGAGGGAGGCGCCCAAGGCTGTTGGTTGCTGCCCTCCCTCCCCCCCCTTTATATAGGCCCCCTGGGGGGGCGCCGGCCCTGGAGATGAGATCCAAAGGGGGGCGGCGGCCAAGTGGGGGGAAGGGGTGCCTTGCCCCCCAAGGCAAGGGGGAAGCTCCCCCCCCCCAGGGTTCCCAACCCTAGGCGCATGGGGGAGGCCCAAGGGGGGCGCCCCAGCCCACTAAGGGCTGGTTCCCTTCCACTTTCAGCCCACGGGGCCCTCCGGGATAGGTGGCCCCACCCGGTGGACCCCCGGGACCCTTCCGGTGGTCCCGGTACAATACCGGTAACCCCCGAAACTTTCCCGGTGGCCGAAACTTGACTTCCTATATATAATTCTTCACCTCCGGACCATTCCGGAACCTCTCGTGACGTCCGGGATCTCATCCGGGACTCCGAACAACTTTCGGGTTTCCGCATACATATATCTCTACAACCCTAGCGTCACCGGACCTTAAGTGTGTAGACCCTACGGGTTCGGGAGACATGCAGACATGACCGAGACGCCTCTCCGGTCAATAACCAACAGCGGGATCTGGATACCCATGTTGGCTCCCACATGTTCCACGATGATCTCATCGGATGAACCACGGTGTCGAGGATTCAATCAATCCGTATGCAATTCCCTTTGTCAATCGGTATGTTACTTGCCCGAGATTCGATCGTCAGTATCCCAATACCTTGTTCAATCTCGTTACCGGCAAGCCTCTTTACTCGTACCGCAATGCATGATCCCGTGACTAACGCCTTAGTCACATTGAGCTCATTATGATGATGCATTACCGAGTGGGCCCAGAGATACCTCTCCGTCACACAGAGTGACAAATCCCAGTCTCGATCCGTGCCAACCCAACAGACACTTTCGGAGATACCCGTAATGCACCTTTATAGTCACCCAGTTACGTTGTGACGTTTGGCACACCCAAAGCACTCCTACGGCATTCGGGAGTTGCACGATCTCATGGTCTAAGGAAAAGATACTTGACATTGGAAAAGCTCTAGCAAACAAAACTACACGATCTTTTATGCTATGCTTAGGATTGGGTCTTGTCCATCACATCATTCTCCTAATGATGTGATCCCGTTATCAATGAAATCCAATGTCCATAGTCAGGAAACCATGACTATCTGTTGATCAACGAGCTAGTCAACCAGAGGCTTACTAGGGACACGTTGTGGTCTATGTATTCACACATGTATTACGATTTCCGGACAATACAATTATAGCATGAATAATAGACAATTACCATGAACAAAGAAATATAATAATAACCATTTATTATTGCCTCTAGGGCATATTTCCAACAGTCTCCCACTTGCACTAGAGTCAATAATCTAGTTACATTGTGATGAATCGAACACCCATTGCGTCCTGGTGTTGATCATGTTTTGCCCTAGGGAGAGGTTTAGTCAACGGATCTGCTACATTCAGGTCCGTATGTACTTTACAAATATCTATGTCTCCATTTTGAACACTTTCACGAATGGAGTTGAAGCGACGCTTGATATGCCTGGTCTTCCTGTGAAACCTGGGCTCCTTCGCAAGGGCAATAGCTCCAGTGTTGTCACAGAAGAGAGTCATCGGGCCCGACGCATTGGGAATCACCCCTAGGTCGGTAATGAACTC
This sequence comes from Triticum aestivum, assembly GCF_018294505.1. Classification (NCBI taxonomy): domain Eukaryota; kingdom Viridiplantae; phylum Streptophyta; class Magnoliopsida; order Poales; family Poaceae; genus Triticum; species Triticum aestivum. The sequence goes on from NC_057808.1 coordinate 41,778,583, forward strand.
ATTCATCCAGACTGCTTCCTGTGCTGCCTCCGAGGCTGCCATGTATTCCGCTTCACATGTAGATCCCGCCACGACGCTTTGCTTGCAACTGCACCAGCTTACTGCTCCTCCATTCAAAATATACACGTATCCGGTCTGTGACTTCGAGTCATCCAGATCTGTGTCGAAGCTAGCGTCGACGTAACCCTTTACGACGAGCTCTTCGTCACCTCCATAAACGAGAAACATATCCTTAGTCCTCTTCAGGTACTTCAGGATATTCTTGACCGCTGTCCAGTGTTCCTTGCCGGGATTACTTTGGTACCTTCCTACCAAACTTACGGCAAGGTTTACATCAGGTCTGGTACACAGCATGGCATACATAATAGACCCTATGGCCGAGGCATAGGGGATGACACTCATCTCTTCTATATCTTCTGCCGTGGTCGGGCATTGAGCCGTGCTCAACTACACACCTTGCAATACAGGCAAGAACCCCTTCTTGGACTGATCCATATTGAACTTCTTCAATATCTTGTCAAGGTATGTACTCTGTGAAAGACCAATGAGGCGTCTTGATCTATCTCTATAGATCTTGATGCCTAATATATAAGCAGCTTCTCCAAGGTCCTTCATTGAAAAACACTTATTCAAATAGGCCTTTATAATCTCCAAGAATTTTATATCATTTCCCATCAATAGTATGTCATCCACATATAATATGAGAAATGCTACAGAGCTCCCACTCACTTTCTTGTAAACACAGGTTTCTCCATAAGTCTGTGTGAACCCAAACGCTTTGATCATCTCATCAAAGCGAATGTTCCAACTCCGATATGCTTGCACCAGCCCATAGATTGAGCGTTGGAGCTTGCATACTTTGTTAGCATTCTTAGGATCGACAAAACCTTCCGGCTGCATCATATACAACTCTTCCTTAAGGAAGCCGTTAAGGAATGCCGTTTTGACGTCCATCTGCCATATCTCATAATCATAGTATGCGGCAATTGCTAACATGATTCGGACGGACTTTAGCTTCGCTACGGGTGAGAAAGTCTCATCGTAGTCAACCCCTTGAACTTGTCGATAACCCTTAGCGACAAGTCGAGCTTTGTAGATGGTCACATTACCATCTGCGTCCGTCTTCTTCTTAAAGATCCATTTGTTTTCTATGGCTCGCCGCTCATCGGGCAAGTCAGTCAAAGTCCATACTTTGTTTTCATACATGGATTCTATCTCAGATTTCATGGCTTCTAGCCATTTGTCGGAATCCGGGCCCGCCATCGCTTCTTCATAGTTCGAAGGTTCACCGTTGTCTAACAACATGATTTCCAGGACAGGGTTGCCGTACCACTCTGGTGCGGAACGTGTCCTTGTGGACCTACGAAGTTCAGTAACTTGATCCGAAGCTTCATGATCATCATCATTAACTTCCTCCCCAGTCGGTGTAGGCACCACAGGAACATTTTCCCGCGCTGCGCTACTTTCCGGTTCGGAAGGGGTGACTATCACCTCATCAAGTTCCACTTTCCTCCCACTCAATTCTTTCGAGAGAAACTCCTTCTCCAGAAAGGACCCGTTCTTGGCAACGAAGATCTTGCCTTCGGATCTGAGGTAGAAGGTATACCCAATAGTTTCCTTAGGGTATCCTATGAAGACGCATTTTTCCGATTTGGGTTCGAGCTTTTCAGGTTGAAGTTTCTTGACATAAGCATCGCATCCCCAAACTTTTAGAAACGACAGCTTAGGTTTCTTCCCAAACCATAATTCATACGGTGTCGTCTCAACGGATTTCGACGGAGCCCTATTTAAAGTGAATGCGGCAGTCTCTAAAGCATAACCCCAAAATGAGAGCGGTAAATCGGTAAGAGACATCATAGATCGCACCATATCCAATAGAGTGCGATTACGACGTTCGGACACACCATTTCTCTGAGGTGTTCCAGGCGGCGTGAGTTGTGAAACTATTCCACATTTCCTTAAGTGTGCACCAAACTCGTGACTTAAATATTCTCCACCACGATCTGATCGTAGGAATTTTATTCTCCTGTCACGTTGATTCTCAACCTCACTCTGAAATTCTTTGAACTTTTCAAAGGTTTCAGACTTGTGTTTCATTAGGTAGACATACCCATATCTACTTAAATCATCAGTGAGAGTGAGAACATAACGATATCCTCCGCGAGCCTCAACACTCATTGGACCGCACACATCGGTATGTATGATTTCCAATAAGTTGGTTGCTCGCTCCATTGTTCCGGAGAACGGAGTCTTGGTCATCTTACCCATGAGGCATGGTTCGCACGTGTCAAATGATTCGTAATCAAGAGACTCCAAAAGTCCATCTGCATGGAGCTTCTTCATGCGCTTGACACCAATGTGACCAAGGCGGCAGTGCCACAAGTATGTGGGACTATCGTTATCAACTTTACATCTTTTGGTATTCACACTATGAACATGTGTAACATCACGTTCGAGATTCATCAAAAATAAACCATTGACCAGCGGGGCATGACCATAAAACATATCTCTCAAATAAATAGAAACCATTATTCTCGGATTTAAATGAGTAGCCATCTCGAATTAAACGAGATCCAGATACAATGTTCATGCTCAAAGCTGGCACTAAATAACAATTATTGAGGTTTAAAACTAATCCCGTGGGTAGATGCAGAGGTAGCGTGCCGACGGCGATCACATCGACCTTGGAACCATTCCCGACGCGCATCGTCACCTCGTCCTTTGCCAGTCTCCGTTTATTCCGTAGTTCCTGTTTTGAGTTACAAATATGAGCAACCGCACCGGTATCAAATACCCAGGAGCTACTACGAGTACTGGTAAGGTACACATCAATTACTTGTATATCACATATACCTTGGGTGTTGCCGGCCTTCTTCTTGTCCGCTAAGTATTTGGGGCAGTTCCGCTTCCAGTGACCACTTCCCTTGCAATAAAAGCACTCAGTCTCGGGCTTGGGTCCATTCTTTGACTTCTTCCCAGTAACTGGTTTACCGGGCGCGGCAACTCCCTTGCCGTCCTTCTTGAAGTTCTTCCTACCCTTGCCCTTCTTGAACTTAGTGGTTTTATTCACCATCAACACTTGATGTTCTTTTCTGATCTCCCCTTCCGCTGATTTCAGCATTGAATATACCTCGGGAATGGTATTTTCCATCCCCTGCATATTGTAGTTCATCACAAAGCTCTTGTAGCTTGGTGGAAGCGACTGGAGGATTCTGTCAATGACCGCGTCATCCGGGAGATTAACTCCCAGCTGAGACAAGCGGTTGTGCAACCCAAACATTCTGAGTATGTGCTCACTAACAGAACTGTTCTCCTCCATTTTACAGCTGAAGAACTTGTCGGAGACTTCATATCTCTCGACCCGGGCATGAGCTTGAAAAACCAGTTTCAGCTCCTCGAACGTCTCATATGCTCCTTGTTTCTCAAAACGCTTTTGGAGACCCAGTTCTAAGCTGTAAAGCATGCCGCACTGAACGAGGGAGTAATCATCAGCACACTGCTGCCAAGCGTTCATAACGTCTTGGTTCTCTGGGATTGGTGCTTCACCTAGCGGTGCTTCTAAGACATAATCTTTCTTGGCTACTATGAGGATGAGCCTCAGGTTCCGGACCCAGTCCGTATAGTTGCTGCCATCATCTTTCAGCTTGGTTTTCTCTAGGAACGCGTTGAAATTGAGGACAACGTTGGCCATTTGATCTACAATACATAGTGTAAAGATTTTAGACTAAGTTCATGATAATTAAGTTCATTTAATCAAATTATTTAATGAACTCCCACTCAGATAGACATCCCTCTAGTCATCTAAGTGAAACATGATCCGAATTCGACTAGGCCGTGTCCGATCAACACGTGAGACGGACTAGTCAAGATCGGTGAACATCTCCATGTTGATCGTATCTTCTATACGACTCATGCTCGACCTTTCGGTCCTACGTGTTCCGAGGCCATGTCTGTACATGCTAGGCTCGTCAAGTCAACCTAAGTGTATTGCGTGTGTTCCGAGGCCATGTCTGTACATGCTAGGCTCGTCAACACCCGTTGTATTCGAACGTTAGAATCTATCACACCCGATCATCACGTGGTGCTTCGAAACAACGAACCTTCGCAACGGTGCACAGTTAGGGTGAACACTTTCTTGAAATTATTATAAGGGATCATCTTACTTACTACCGTCGTTCTAAGCAAATAAGATGCAAAAACATGATAAACATCACATGCAATCAAATAGTGACATGATATGGCCAATATCATCATGCTCCTTTGATCTCCATCTTCGGGGCACCATGATCATCTTCGTCACCGGCATGACACCATGATCTCCATCATCATGATCTCCATCATTGTGTCTTCATGAAGTCGTCACGCCAACGATTACTTCTACTTCTATGGCTAATGCGTTTAGCAACAAAGTAAAGTAATTTACATGGCGTTATTCAATGACACGCAGGTCATGCAAAATAATAAAGACAACTCCTATGGCTCCTGCCGGTTGTCATACTCATCGACATGCAAGTCGTGATTCGTATTACAAGAATATGATCAATCTCATACATCACATATATCATTCATCACATCTTCTTGCCATATCATATCACATATATCACTTGCTGCAAAAACAAGTTAGACGTCCTCTAATTGTTGTTGCAAGTTTTTACGTGGTTTGTAGGTTTCTAGCAAGAACGTTTCTTACCTACGTATGACCACAACGTGATTTGCCAATTTCTATTTACCCTTCATAAGGACCCTTTTCATCGAATCCGTTCCGACTAAAGTAGGAGAGACAGACACCCGCTAGCCACCTTATGCAACTAGTGCATGTCAGTCGGTGGAACCTGTCTCGAGTAAGCGTACGTGTAAGGTCGGTCCGGGCCGCTTCATCCTACAATGCCGCCGAAACAAGAAAATACTAGTAGCGGCAAGAAGAATTGGCAAACTCAATGCCCACAACTGCTTTGTGTTCTACTCGTGCATAGTAACTACGCATAGCCTGGCTCATGATGCCACTGTTGGGAATCGTAGCATAATTTAAAATTTTCCTACGCTCACCAAGATGCATCTATGGAGTCTGCTAGCAACGAGGGGAAAGGAGTGCATCTACATACCCTTGTAGATCACGAGCGGAAGCGTTCCAATGAACGTGGATGACGGAGTCGTACTCGCCGTGATCCAAATCACCGATGACCGAGTGCTGAACGGACGGCACCTCCGCGTTCAACACACGTACGGTGCAGCGACGTCTCCTCCTTCTTGATCCAGCAAGGGGGGAGGAGAGGTTGATGGAGATCCAACAGCACGACGGCGTGGTGGTGGATGTAGCGGGTTTCCGGCAGGGCTTCGCCGAGCTTCTGCGAGAGAGAGAGAGAGGTGTTGCAGGGGAGGAGGGAGGCGCCCAAGGCTGTTGGTTGCTGCCCTCCCTCCCCCCCCCTTTATATAGGCCCCCTGGGGGGGCGCCGGCCCTGGAGATGAGATCCAAAGGGGGGCGGCGGCCAAGTGGGGGAAGGGGTGCCTTGCCCCCCAAGGCAAGGGGGAAGCTCCCCCCCCCTAGGGTTCCCAACCCTAGGCGCATGGGGGGAGGCCCAAGGGGGGCACCCCAGCCCACTAAGGGCTGGTTCCCTTCCACTTTCAGCCCACGGGGCCCTCCGGGATAGGTGGCCCCACCCGGTGGACCCCCGGGACCCTTCCGGTGGTCCCGGTACAATACCGGTAACCCCCGAAACTTTCCCGGTGGCCGAAACTTGACTTCCTATATATAATTCTTCACCTCCGGACCATTCCGGAACCTCTCGTGACGTCCGGGATCTCATCCGGGACTCCAAACAACTTTCGGGTTTCCGCATACATATATCCCTACAACCCTAGCATCACCGGACCTTAAGTGTGTAGACCCTACGGGTTCGGGAGACATGCAGACATGACCGAGACGCCTCTCCGGTCAATAACCAACAGCGGGATCTGGATACCCATGTTGGCTCCCACATGTTCCATGATTATTTCATCGGATGAACCACGGTGTCGAGGATTCAATCAATCCGTATGCAATTCCCTTTGTCAATCGGTATGTTACTTGCCCGAGATTCGATCGTCGGTATCCCAATACCTTGTTCAATCTCGTTACCGGCAAGTCTCTTTACTCGTACCGCAATGCATGATCCCGTGACTAACGCCTTAGTCACATTGAGCTCATTATGATGATGCATTACCGAGTGGGCCCAGAGATACCTCTCCGTCACACGGAGTGACAAATCCCAGTCTCGATCCGTGCCAACCCAACAGACACTTTCGGAGATACCCGTAATGCACCTTTATAGTCACCCAGTTACGTTGTGACGTTTGGCACACCCAAAGCACTCCTACGGCATCCGGGAGTTGCACGATCTCATGGTCTAAGGAAAAGATACTTGACATTGGAAAAGCTCTAGCAAACGAAACTACACGATCTTTTATGCTATGCTTAGGATTGGGTCTTGTCCATCACATCATTCTCCTAATGATGTGATCCCGTTATCAATGACATCCAATGTCCATAGTCAGGAAACCATGACTATCTGTTGATCAACGAGCTAGTCAACTAGAGGCTTACTAGGGACACGTTGTGGTCTATGTATTCACACATGTATTACGATTTCCGGACAATACAATTATAGCATGAATAATAGACAATTACCATGAACAAAGAAATATAATAATAACCATTTATTATTGCCTCTAGGGCATATTTCCAACACTCAACTAGCATGACTCTAATATCACCATCTTCATATCTCAAAACGATTATCAAGTATCAAACTTCTCATAGTATTCAATGCACTTTTTATGATAGTTTTTATTATACCTATCTTGGATGTTCATCACTTTAGGACTAAATTTTTTAACCAAAGGAAATTACCATGTTTTTCTAAAATACTCTCAAAAATAATATAAGTGAAGCATGATATTTCATCTATTTCTTCAAAATAAAACCACCGCCGTGCTCAAAAAGGATATACGTGAAGCACTAGAGCAAATGACAAACTACTCCAAAAAGATATAAGTGAAGATCAATGAGTAGTTAAATAATTATGCAACTATGTGAAGACTCTCTAACATTTAAGATTTTCAGATCTTGATATTTTATTCAAACAGCAAGAAAAACAAAAGAAAATAAAATGACGCTCCAAGTAAAACACATATCATGTGGTGAATAAAAATATAGCTCCAAGTAAAGTTACCGATGAACGAAGACGAAAGAGGGGATGCCTTCCGGGGCATCCCCAAGCTTAGGCTCTTGGTTGTCCTTGAATATTACCTTGGGGTGCCTTGGGCATCCCCAAGCTTAGGCTCTTGCCACTCCTTATTCCATAGTCCATCGAATCTTTACCCAAAACTTGAAAACTTCACAACACAAAACTCAACAGAAAACTCGTAAGCTCCGTTAGTATAAGAAAATAAATCACCACTTAGGTACTGTTGTGAACTCATTATAAACTCATATTGGCGTAATATCTACTGTATTCCAACTTCTCTATGGTTCATACCCTCCGATACTACTCATAGATTCATCAAAATAAGCAAACAACACATAGAAAACAGAATCTTTCAAAAACAGAACAGTCTGTAGTAATCTGCATCAAACACAAACTTCTGGAACTCAGCAAAATCGGCCAAAATAGGAAGACCTAGATAATTTGATTATTTATATACTGCAATTGGAATAAGTATTTTATCACTTTCTTGTGATTTTTAACAATTGTTTTCGTGAGCAGAAAGTTTCTGTCTTTTTCAGCAAGATCAAATAATTATCATCCAAGAAGATCCTATAGGTCTTACTTGGCACAAACACTAAATTAAACATAAAACCACATCTAACCAGAGGATAGATCAAATATTTATTACTAAACAGAAGCAAAAGGCAAAGAACAAAAATAAAATCGGGTTGCCTCCCAACAAGCGCTAACGTTTAACGCCCCTAGCTAGGCATGATGATTTCAATGATGCTCACATAAAAGATAAGAATTGAAACATAAAGAGAGCATCATGAAGAATATGACTAGCACATTTAAGTCTAACCCACTTCCTATGCATAGGGATTTTGTGAGCAAACAACTTATGGGAACAATAATCAACTAGCATAGGAAGGCAAAACAAGCATAACTTTGAAACTTTAAGCACATAGAGAGGACACTTGATATTATTGCAATTCCTACAAGCATAAATTCCTCCCTCATAATAATTTTCAGTAGAATCATGAATTAATTCAACAATATAGCCATCACACAAAGCATTCTTTTCATGATCTACTTGCATAGAAATTTTATTACTCTCCACATAAGCAAAATTCTTCTCTTTCGGAATAGTGGGAGTATCATAAGAGACTCGAATACTATAAATTGTTTCCACGTTAAAAGAGTAGTGTTCAGAAAAAGGGTAATCATAATCATGATAAGTTTTATAAATATAATCATCACTACTATTTATAGCATAAGTGTCATCACAATAATCATCATAAATAGGAGGCATGCTATCATCATAATAAATTTGCTCATCAAAACTTGGGAGGCTAAAAATATCATCTTCATTAAACATAGCATCCCCAAGCTTGGGACAAACATTAATTGCAGCAAATATATTCTCAAACATGTCATTCTCATCAAACATAGCATCCCCAAGCTTGGGCCTTTTCATATCATAAGCATAATCACTCTCATCATTAATAGTATGGATAGCACCAATAGTATAGCAATTATCATCATCGCAATGAGTAATAGGAGCAAAATCATTTGGGAGGGATACCTTTCTACCTTTGCTTCTCCGTCTTTTCTTTTTATTCTTCACATCATGTGTGGGTTTAACCCTCTTTTTTGAGCTCCTTATTGATGAGATTGGTTGAATAGAAGGCTCCTCCTCGTTACCTGATTCATCATAAGAAATAATAGGAGAATATTGGGAAGTCTCTTCCCTTTCATTAGTATTCTCTGCATCCTCTATTTGTTTTATTTTCTTTATTTAATTGGCAATATAAGGATTTTCAATGCAATTCACCGCACAATACATATAAATTTCTTCTAGATCAATATCGAGGAATTTCTCAAGGTTATATTCTGGAATATGCTTAGTTTGACGTTTGATTTCTTCATAACCCAAAAGCAAACTAAGTTCATTATGATGTGCAAGGGAAATCAAGTCATCACAATTTTTGGACACGATTCGATCATGAAACAATTTGCATTTGATATTTAAATGACCATGTTCATTGCAAAGTTCACAAGTATGGCTAAGATATTTTAAATTTTCAGCACTAACATTTAGCCTCTCTTGCAACCATTTAGTTTCTAAGTACTTGTGCCTCTTACAAGATCTATCTTCCCTTTTTGGTATGTATTTGCAAACTCTATGCACTCCACAAAAATCAACATGCTTATAAGAGATATTTTCATCATGACTAGTGCAATCATCATTAGTACCATGGATATTCAAGGAGTTCATACTAACAACATTGCAATCATGCTCATCATTCAAATATTTTATGTCAAGCATTCTATGTAATTCTTCTTCTAGTACTTGAGCACAATTTTCCTTCCCATCATTTTCGCGAAAGACATTAAAAAGATGAAGCATATGAGGCACCCTTAATTCCATTTTTTGTAGTTTTCTTTTATAAACTAAACTAGTGATAAAACAAGAAACTAAAAGATTCGATTGCAAGATCTAAAGATATACCTTCAAGCACTAACCTCCCCGGCAACGGCGCCAGAAAAGAGCTTGATGTCTACTACACAACCTTCTTCTTGTAGACGTTGTTGGGCCTCCAAGTGCAGAGGTTTGTAGGACAATAGCAAATTTCCCTCAAGTGGACGACTGATGACCCACAAGTATAGGGGATCTGTTGTAGTCCTTTCGATAAGTAAGAGTGTCGAACCCAACGAGGAGCAGAAGGAAATGATAAGCGGTTTTCAGCAAGGTATTCTCTGCAAGCACTGAAATTATAGGTAACAGATAGTTTTGTGATAAGATAATTTGTAACGAGCAACAAGTAACAAAAGTAAATAAAGTGCAGCAAGGTGGCCCGATCCTTTTTGTAGCAAAGGACAAGCCTAGACAAACTCTTATATAGAAAAAGCGCTCCCGAGGACACATGGGAATTATCGTCAAGCTAGTTTTCATCACGTTCATATGATTCGCATTTGGTACTTTGATAATTTGATATGTGGGTGGACCGGTGTTTGGGTGCTGTCCTTACTTGTACAAGCATCCCACTTATGATTAACTCCTATTGCAAGCATCCGCAACTACAAAAGAAGTATTAAGGTAAACCTAACCATAGCATGAAACATATGGATCCAAATCAGCCCCTTACGAAGCAACGCATAAACAAGGGTTTAAGCTTCTATCACTCTAGCAACCCATCATCTACTTATTACTTCCCAATGCCTTCCTCTAGGCCCAAACAATGGTGAAGTGTCATGTAGTCGGCGTTCACATAACACCACTAGAGGAGAGACAACATACATCTCATCAAAATATCGAACGAATACCAAATTCACATGACTACTAATAGCAAGACTTCTCCCATGTCCTCAGGAACAAACGTAACTACTCACAAAGCATATTCATGTTCATAATCAGAGGAGTATTAATATGCATAAAGGATCTGAACATATGATCTTCCACCAAATAAACCAACTAGCATCAACTACAAGGAGTAATCAACACTACTACTAGCAACCTACAGGTACCAATCCCAGACTTAGAGACAAGAATTGGATACAAGAGATGAACTAGGGTTTGAGAGGAGATGGTGCTGGTTGATATCTACTACACAACCTTCTTCTTGTAGACGTTGTTGGGCCTCCAAGTGCAGAGGTTTGTAGGACAGTAGCAAATTTCCCTCAAGTGGATGACCTAAGGTTTATCAATCCGTTGGAGGCGTAGGATGAAGATGGTCTCTCTCAAACGACCCTGCAACCAAATAACAAAGAGTCTCTTGTGTCCCCAACACACCCAATACAATGGTAAATTGTATAGGTGCACTAGTTCGGCGAAGAGATGGTGATACAAGTGCAATATGGATGGTAGATATAGGTTTTTGTAATCTGAGAATATAAAAACAGCAAGGTAACAAGTGGTAAAAGTGAGCTTAAACGGTATTGCAATGCTAGGAGACAAGGCCTAGGGTTCATACTTTCACTAGTGCAAGTTCTCTCAACAATAATAACATAATTGGATCATATAACTATCCCTCAACATGCAACAAAGAGTCACTCCAAAGTCACTAATAGCAGAGAACAAACAAAGAGATTATGGTAGGGTACGAAACCACCTCAAAGTTATTCTTTCCGATCAATCCATTGGGCTATTCCTATAAGTGTCACAAACTGTCCTAGAGTTTGTAGTAAAATAACACCTTAAGACACACATCAACCAAAACCCTAATGTCACCTAGATACTCTAATGTCACCTCAAGTATCCGTGGGTATGATTATACGATATGCATCACACAATCTCAGATTCATCTATTCAACCAACACATAGAACCTCAAAGAGTGCCCCAAAGTTTCTACCGGAGAGTCAAGACGAAAACGTGTGCCAACCCCTATGCATAGGTTCATGGGCGGAACCCGCAAGTTGATCACCAAAACATACATCAAGTGAATCAATAGAATAACCCATTGCCACCACGGTTATCCCACGCAAGACATACATCAAGTGTTCTCAAATCATTAAAGACTCAATCCGATAAGATAACTTCAAAGGGAAAACTCAATCCATTACAAGAGACTAGAGGGGGAGAAACATCATAAGATCCAACTATAATAGCAAAGCTCGCGATACATCGAGATCGTGCCAAATCAAGAACACGAGAGAGAGAGAGAGAGAGAGAGAGAGATCAAACACATAGCTACTGGTACATACCCTCAGCCCCGAGGGTGAACTACTCCCTCCTCGTCATGGAGAGCGCCGGGATGATGAAGATGGCCACCGGTGAGGGTTCCCCCCTCCGGCAGGGTGCCGGAACAAGGTCCCGATTGGGTTTTGGTGGCTACAGAGGCTTGCGGCGGCGGAACTCCCGATCTCTTCTGTTCCTCGAAGTTTTTAGGGTATATTGGTATATATAGGAGGAAGAAATACGTCAGGGGAGCCACGAGGGGCCCACGAGGGTGGAGGGCGCGCCCAGGGGGTGGGCGTGCCCCTGCCTCGTGCCTTCCTCGTTGATCCCCTGACGTGCACTCCAAGTCTCCCGGATTGCTTTTTTTCCAAAAATAACTCTCCCGAAGGTTTCATTCCGTTTGGACTCCATTTGATATTCCTTTTCTTCGAAACACTAAAACAAGGGGAAAAAACAGGAACTGGCACTGGGCTCTGGGTTAATAGGTTAGTCCCAAAAATCATATAAAAGTGCGTAGTAAAGCCCATTAAACATCTAAGATGGATAATATAATAGCATGAATACTTCATAAATTATAGATACGTTGGAGATGTATCAGCATCCCCAAGCTTAATTCCTGCTCGTCCTCGAGTAGGTAAATGATAAAAGAAAGAATTTATGAAGTGTGAATGCTAGCAGGTGCACAAGTTTGATCAATGATAATTTCAATCACCTTTTCTAGCATCATTATGTGTCATAACAGTAGCTCATATCATAAAACTTTGCATGATCAAGTAACAAACTATTCACATGTTAAAGTATAGATCATAAACTTTCTTGAAAACTAACAAACCGTGTTATTAGTCATCAAACAATTACAATTCATCTTATTTTCAAGAAGAGTCTATGTCAGAGCTTTGATTCAGCAAACTTCACATACTCAACTATCATTTAGTCTTCCATGATTGCTACCACTCAAAGCATATTTTTAGAACAAATAGTATTCATCGAACACAGAGAAAGATAGGGGCTTAATGTTTCGCCTCCCAACCTTTTACCTCAGGGTAATGTCAACAGTAATAATTCATGCTCAAATATATTTGAATGGCCATATATGCCTAGATCTTTCCATCACATGATGCTTGCCAACTAAAGAGTAGGTTGGAATGAGAAGGAATACTACTGACTCTTGCATAAATGTAAAAGATAGGCCCTTCGCAGAGGGGAGCAAGGATTTGCAGAGGTGCCAGAGCTCGAAGCAAAAACAGAGATGAAAATAATTTTGAGAGGTATGCTTTCATTGTCAACATAACGACCAAGAGTTCCCAATATCTTCCGTACTAGCTACATCGTAGGCGGTTCCCATGCAGAAAGGTAAAAATTTTACTCCCCCTCCACCAACATTCACACTCCACGGCTTGTCCGAAACAACGGGTGCCGTCCAACTATCAACATTCCTGGGGGAGTTTTGTTTAAATTATTTGTGATTTTGTTTTTGATCTTTTGATCATAGGACTGGGCATCCAAGTTACCAGCCATTTTCTCGTGAATGATGAGCGGAGTCCACTCATCGTGAGAATAACCCACCTAGCATGGAAGATACTGACAGCCCCTAGTCGCTACATGAGCGATTCAGGCATACAAAACAGATTATTATTTGAAGGTTTAGAGTTTGGCACATGCAAATTTACTTGGAACGGCAGGTAAATACCGCATATAGGTAGATATGGTGGACACTCATGGAAGAAACTTGGTTCAAGGAATTTGGATGCACAAGCAGTATTCCCGCTTAGTACAGATATTTTGGCTAGCAAAGGATTCTAAATAGCAAGCACCACATGTTAGAGGATCCATAACAATATAACTTCTATACAAATATACCCAAGCATAAGTCATTATGTTGTCTTCCTTGTCCAACTTCAACTAATTTGCTCAGGTTTGAAAATAATTAATGGGGCTCACAATCATAGAAGATGTCCAAGATAGTATATTTATATGTGAAATCTCTCTTCCGTCAATATTCTTTCATGAATTGTTCAAGTGACCAATACAATGTTTGCTAACCTTCAAAAAATTTACCACCTCTACTTATTATATGTGAAGGCATTACTCCCCATGGGAAAGGCATATGAAACATATATAATTTCAGATTTATGACATTCAAATCATTCGACTATTTACTCAAAGGATATAAGTGAAGCACACGAGTAAATGACAAACTATTCCAAAAAGATATAAGTGAAGATCAATGAGTAGTTGAATGATTATGTAGCTATGTGAAGACTCTCTCTCATTTAAGAATTTCAGATCTTGGTATTTTATTCAAACAGCAAGCAAAGCTAAAGAAAATAAAATGACGCTCCAAGCAAAACACATATCGTGTAGTGAATAAAAATATAGCTCCAAGTAAAGTTACCGATGAACGAAGACGGAAGAGGGGATGCCATCCAGGGCATCCCCAAGCTTAGGCTTTTGGTTGTCCTTGAATATTACCTTGGGGTGCCTTGGGCATCCCCAAGCTTAGGCTCTTGCCACTCCTTATTCCATAGTCCATCGAATCTTTACCCAAAACTTGAAAACTTCACAACACAAAACTCAACAGAAAACTCGTGAGCTCCGTTAGCGAAAGAAAACAAAACACCACTTCAAGGTACTGTAATTAACTCATTCTTTATTTGTATTGGTGTTAAACCTACTGTATTCCAACTTCTCTATGATTTATAAACTATTTTACTAGCCATAGATTCATCAAAATAAGCAAACAACACACGAAAAACAGAATCTGTCAAAAACAGAACAGTCTGTAGTAATCTGTAACTGACGCAGACTTCTGGAACTCAAAAAATTCTACCAAAATAGGAAGACCTAGATTTTTTTTTATTGATCTGCTGCAATTCGAATCAGTATTTTATCACGTTCTGTTGATTTTAAACAATTGTTTTCATGAACAGAAAGTTTCTGGAATTTTCAGCAAGATCAAATAACTATCATCCAAGAAGATCCTATAGGTCTTACTTGGCACAAACACTAATTAAAACATAAAACCACATCTAACCAGAGGCTAGACGAAATATTTATCCCTAAACAAAAGCAAAAAGCAAGAAACGAAAATAAAATTGGGTTGCCTCCCAACAAGCGCTAACGTTTAACGCCCCTAGCTAGGCATGATGATTCCAATGATGCTCACATAAAAGATAAGAATTGAAACATAAAGAGAGCATCATGAAGAATATGACTAGCACATTTAAGTATAACCCACTTCCTATGCATAGGGATTTTGTGAGCAAACAATTTATGGGAACAATAATCAACTAGCATAGGAAGGCAAAACAAGCATAACTTCAAGATTTTCAACACATAGAGAGGAAACTTGATATTATTGCAATATGTAGAAGCATACGATCCTCTCTCATAATAATTTTCAGTAGCATCATGAATGAATTCAACCATATAACCAGCACATAAAGCATTCTTTTCATGATCTACTAGCATAGAATTTTTATTACTCTCCACATAAGCAAATTTCTTCTCATGAATAATAGTGGGAGCAAACTCAACAAAATAATTATCATGTGAGGCATAATCCAATTGAAAACTAAAATCCTGATGACAAGTTTCATGGTTATCTTTATTCTTTATAGCATACGTGTCATCACAATAATCATCATAAATAGGAGGCATGCTTTCATCATAATAAATTTGCTCATCAAAACTTGGGGGACAAAAAATATCATCTTCATCAAACATAGCTTCCCCAAGCTTGTGGCTTTGCATATCATTAGAATCATGGGTATTCAAGGAATTCATACTAACAACATTGCAATCATGCTCATCATTCAAAAATTTAGTGCCAAACATTTTAATGCATTCTTCCTCTAGCAATTGAGCACAATTATCGGAATCCTTATTTTCACGGAAGACAATAAAAAGATGAAGCATATGAGGCAACCTTAATTCCATTTTTTTGTAGTTTTCTTTTATAAACTAAACTAGTGATAAAACAAGAAACAAAAAGATTCGATTGCAAGATCTAAAGATATACCTTCAAGCACTCACCTCCCCGGCAACGGTGCCAGAAAAGAGCTTAGTTGACGGGGTGTGAGTGCCGCTTACCTAGCCTCCTCGGCAACGGCGCCAGAAAAGAGCTTGATGTCTACTACACAACCTTCTTCTTGTAGACGTTGTTGGGCCTCCAAGTGCAGAGGTTTGTAGGACAGTAGCAAATTTCCCTCAAGTGGATGACCTAAGGTTTATCAATCCGTGGGAGGCGTAGGATGAAGATGGTCTCTCTCAAACAACCTTGCAACCAAATAACAAAGAGTCTCTTGTGTCCCCAACACACCCAATACAATGGTAAATTGTATAGGTGCACTAGTTCGGTGAAGAGATGGTGATACAAGTGCAATATGGATGGTAGATATAGGTTTTTGTAATCTGAAAATATAAAAACAGCAAGGTAACAAGTGGTAAAAGTGAGCGTAAACGGTATTGCAATGCTAGGAAACAAGGCCTAGGGTTCATACTTTCACTAGTGCAAGTTCTCTCAACAATAATAACATAATTGGATCATATAACTATCCCTCAACATGCAACAAAGAGTCACTCCAAAGTCACTAATAGCGGAGAACAAACGAAGAGATTATGGTAGGGTATGAAACCACCTCAAAGTTATTCTTTCCGATCAGTCCATTGGGCTATTCCTATAAGTGTCACAAACAGTCCTAGAGTTCATAGTAAAATAACACCTTAAGACACACATCAACCAAAACCCTATCACCTAGATACTCCAATGTCACCTCAAGTATCCGTGGGTATGATTATATGATATGCATCACACAATCTCAGATTCATCTATTCAACCAACACATAGAACCTCAAAGAGTGCCCCAAAGTTTCTACCGGAGAGTCAAGACGAAAACATGTGCCAACCCCTATGCATAGGTTCATGGGCGGAACCCGCAAGTTGATCACCAAAACATACATCAAGTGAATCAATAGAATAACCCATTGTCACCACGGTTATCCCACGCAAGACATACATCAAGTGTTCTCACATCATTAAAGACTCAATCCGATAAGATAACTTCAAAGGGAAAACTCAATCCATTACAAGAGACTAGAGGGGGATAAACATCATAAGATCCAACTATAATAGCAAAGCTCGCGATACATCAAGATCGTGCCAAATCAAGAACACGAGAGAGAGAGAGATCAAACACATAGCTACTGGTACATACCCTCAGCCCCGAGGGTGAACTACTCCCTCCTCGTCATGGAGAGCGCCGGGATGATGAAGATGGCCACCGGTGAGGGTTTCCCCCTCCGGCAGGGTGCCGGAACAGGGTCCCGATTGGGTTTTGGTGGCTACAGAGGCTTGCGGCGGCGGAACTCCCGATCTCTTTTGTTCCCCGAAGTTTTTAGGGTATATTGGTATATATATAGGAGGAAGAAATACGTTAGGGGAGCCACGAGGGTGGAGGGCGCGCGCCCCTGCCTCGTGCCTTCCTCGTTGATCCCCTAACGTGCACTCCAAGTCTCCTGGATTGCTTTCTTTCCAAAAATAACTCTCCCGAAGGTTTCATTCCGTTTGGACTCCGTTTGATATTCATTTTCTTCGAAATACTGAAACAAGGAAAAAAATAGGAACTGGCATTGGGCTCTGGGTTAATAGGTTAGTCCCAAAAATCATATAAAAGTGCTTAGTAAAGCTCATTAAACATCTAAGATGGATAATATAATAGCATGAATACTTCATAAATTATAGATACGTTGGAGACGTATCACTGGTGAAGATGTTGATGGAGATTGGCCCCCTCCCGATGAGAGGAGCGTTGGTGATGACGATGGCGATGATTTCCCCCTCCCGGAGGGAAGTGTCCCCGGCAGAACAGCTCCGCCGGAGCCCTAGATTGGTTCCGCCAAGGTTCTGCCTCGTGGCGGCGGAGTCTCGTCCCGAAAGCTTGCTTATGATTTTCCTTCGGATGAAAGACTTCATATAGCAGAAGATGGGCACCGGAGGGCCAACAGGGGGGCCCACGAGGCAGGGGGCGCGCCCCCCACCCTTGTGGCTAGGGTGTGGGCCCCCTCTGGTATTTCTTCCGCTCAGTATTTTTTATTATTTCCAAAAATAACTTCCGTGGAGTTTCAGGACTATTGGAGTTGTGCAGAATAGGTCTCTAATATTTGCTCCTTTTCCAGCCCAGAATTCTAGTTGTCGGCATTCTCCCTCCTTATGTAAACCTTGTAAAATAAGAGAGAATAGGCATAAGTATTGTGACATAATGTGTAATAACAACCCATAATGCAATAAATATCGATATAAAAGCATGATGCAAAATGGACGTATCAACTCCCCCAAGCTTAGACCTCGCTTGTCCTCAAGCGGAAGCCGATAACGATAAATATGTCCACATGTTTAGAGGCAAAGGTGTCGATAAAATAAAATACGGACATGAGGGCATCATGATTATTCTCATAACAGCAACATATATGGATATGGTCATATGATTTCTTATGCTCAAGTAATAATCTATTCACAATGCAAAGTATGAGTCAGAAACTTCATTGAGAACCAACAAACTATAATCTCAGTCATTGAAGCAATTGCAATTTATCATAACATCAGAAAGAGTCTATGTCAGAGCTTTTCAGCAAGTCCACATACTCAACTATCATTTAGTCTTTCACAATTGCTAACACTCACGCAATACTTGTGGTTACGGAGTTTTAATCGGACACAGAGAAAGATAGGGGCTTATAGTTTCACCTCCCAACCTTTTACCTCAAGGGTAATGTCAACAATATATATATATATATATATATATATATATATATCAGGATCTTTCCAACACACTGTGCTTGCCAAAGGATAAAATGTAAAAAGAAAAGGTGAAGATCACCATGACTCTTGCATAAGGTAGAAGATAAAAGTAAAAGATAGGCCCTTCGCAGAGGGAAGCAGAGGTTGCCATGCGCTTTCAGGGTTGGATGCACAAAATCTTAATGCGAAAGAACGTCACTTTATATTGCCACTTGTTATATGGACCTTTATTATGCAGTCCGTCGCTTTTATTTCTTCCACATCACAAGATCGTATAAAGCTTATTTCCTCCACACCAATCAATCATACATATTTAGAGAGCAATTTTTATTGCTTGCACCGATGACAACTTACTTGAAGGATCTTACTCAATCCATAGGTAGATATGGTGGACTCTCATGGCAAAACTGGGTTTAAGGGTTTTTGGAAGCACAAGTAGTATCTCTACTTGGTGCAAAGAATTTGGCTAGCATGAGGGGTAAAAGAAAGCTCAACATGTTGGATGATCCATGACAATATACTTTATTTCAGATATAAGAAAACATAACCCATTACGTTGTCTTCCTTGTCCAACATCAACTCTTTAGCATGTCATGTTTTAATGAGTGCTCACAATCATAAAAGATGTCCAAGATAGTATATTTATATGTGAAACCTCTCTTTCTTTATTACTTCCTATTAATTGCAACGGTGACCAAAACTATGTTTGTCAACTCTCAACAACTTTTAATCATCATACTCTTTCTATGTGAAGTCATTACTCTCCATAAGATCAATATGATCTCTTTGTTTCTTTTTATTCTTTCTCTTTTCTTTTATTCCCTCAAGATCATAGCAAAATAATCAAGCCCTTGACTCAACACTAATCTTTATTATATAGCTCACGAACTCGATTACATAAAGGGATCATAAAAGCAAAACTCAAAACTAGATCATACTAAAACTTTATTCTACTAGATCAAGATATTACTAAAAGGATCGAACTAAGAAAAACGGTAAAGATAGGAGTGTGATGGTGATACGATACCGGGGCACCTCCCCCAAGCTTGGCAGCTGCCAAGGGGAGTGCCCATACCCATGTGATTATGTCTCCCTTGCTGGTGAAGAAGATGGTGGTGATGATGGGTAGTCGCACATCGAGCGTAAGAGATCCTCCAACTTGCGGATAATGCCCTTGAGTGCAACGATATGCTCAGTTGGGGTAACTCAATCATCTTGAAAGCTTCGGTGGGTAAGAAGATTGTGACCAAGTTGAAGGATGTCTTCTATTGCCGGAACTTGGTCCTCCGTGGCCTTCTTGATCCCTTCATCCTTGTTGATCTCCATGGGTTCTTCCCTCTTCAGCTCTATCTTCATTAGCCAAGCATCATTGTCACCATTGTTGGAGGAGGGGGACGACATCATGCCTGGCCTTGACAACCCTGACAGAAAATAGCTCGAAACAAGAACAGAGGATAATTGCATGATACGGTGGTCAAGACCTTCGAGAGATTATATAATGAATTTTTACCGGCCAAAATACGTAACGTGCAAGAAAACGGAGTCCGGAGAGCACACGAGGTGCCCACGAGGCAGGGGGCGCGCCCAGGGGGGTAGGGCGCGCCCTCCACCCTCGTGGAGCCCTCGTGTCCTTCCCAGACTGCTTCTTATTTTTCTATCTTTCTAAATATTCCAAAACGGAGAAAAATTGCCATTAGAACTGTGTGGAGTCGGTTTACTTACCTTACCACATACCTATTCCTTTTCAGAGTCTGAAACGTTCCGGAAAGTGTCCCTTATGTACTCCTCCGGGGTTACGGTTTCAATAACATTAGTTTCAACATTTATAGGATTACCTGAGATATAATGTTTGATTCTTTGACCGTTCACCACCTTCGGATTTGTGCCTTCGAAGTTGTTGATTTTTATGGCACCGGAACGATAGACCTCCTCGATAACGTAAGGACCTTCCCATTTAGAGAGAAGTTTTCCTGAAAAAAATCTTAAACGAGAGTTGTACAGCAATACATAATCACCTACATTAAACTCACGCTTTTGTATCCTTTTGTCATGCCATCTTTTAACTTTTTCTTTAAACAATTTGGCATTCTCATAGGCTTGGGTTCTCCATTCATCAAGTGAGCTAATGTCAAATAACCTCTTCTCACCGGCAAGTTTGAAATCATAGAGCTCTTTAATAGCCCAATAAGCCTTATGTTCTAGTTCGAGAGGTAAGTGACATGTTTTTCCATAGACCATTTATACGGAGACATACCCATAGGATTTTTATATGCAGTTCTATAGGCCCATAATGCATCATCAAGTTTCTTGGACCAATTCTTTCTAGATCTATTAACAGTCTTTTGCAAAATTAATTTGAGCTCTCTATTGCTCAATTCTACTTGACCACTAGACTACGGGTGATAAGGAGATGCAATTCTATGATTAACATCATACTTAGCAAGCATTTTACGAAAGGCACCATGAATAAAATGTGAACCACCATCAGTCATTAAATATCTAGGGACTCCAAACCTCGGAAAAATAACTTCTTTAAGCATCTTAATAGAGGTGTTATGATCAGCACTACTAGTTGGAATAGCTTCTACCCACTTAGTAACGTAATCAACAGCAACTAAACTATGTGTATATCCATTAGAGGCAGGAAACAGTCCCATATAGTCAAAGCCCCAAACATCAAATGGTTCAATAACAAGTGAATAATTCATAGGCATTTCCTGACGTCTACTAATATTACCAATTCTTTGACATTCATCACAAGATAAGACAAACTTACGGGCATCCTTGAAGAGAGTAGGCCAATAAAAACCAGATTGCAATACCTTATGTGCAGTTCTATCTCCAGCGTGGTGTCCTCCATAAGTTTCGGAGTGACACTTGCGTAGGATCTATTCTTGTTCATGCTCAGGTACACAACGTCTAATAACACCATCTACTCCTTCTTTATAAAGATGTGGGTCATCCCAAAAGTAATGTCTCAAATCATAGAAAAACTTTTTCTTTTGCTGGTATGTGAAACTAGGTGGTATAAATTTAGCAACAATGTAATTAGCATAATCAGCATACCATGGAGTAGTACGAGAAGCATTTATGACATTTAGTTGTTCATCAGGAAAGCTATCATCAATAGGTAGTGGGTCATCAAGAACATTTTCTAACCTAGACAAGTTGTCTGCAATGGGGTTCTCAGCTCCCTTTCTATCAATAATATGCAAATCAAATTCTTGTAGCAAGAGAACCCATCTAATAAGTCTAGGTTTAGCATCTTTCTTTTCCATAAGATATTTAATAGCAGCATGATCCGTGTGAATAGTTACTTTAGAATCAACAATATAAGGTCTGAACTTATCACAAGCAAATACAACTGCTAAGAATTCTTTTTCAGTAGTAGCATAATTTCTCTGAGCATTGTCTAGAGTTTTACTAGCATATTGAATAACATTTAATTTCTTATCAAGTCTTTGCCCTAGAACAGCACCTACAGCATAATCACTAGCATCACACATAATTTCAAAAGGTAAATTCCAATCAGGTGGCTGAACGATAGGTGTAGAGATCAATGCTTTCTTAAGTACTTCAAATGCTTCTACACAATCATCATCAAAGACAAATGGTATATCTTTTTGTAATAGATTAGTCAGAGGCCGAGAAATTTTTGAGAAGTCCTTAATGAACCTCCTATAAAACCCGGCATGACCAAGGAAACTTCTTATACCTTTGATGTCCTTGGGACACGGCATCTTTTCAATAGCATCAACTTTAGCTTTATCAACTTCAATGCCCCTTTCAGAAATTTTATGCCCCAAGACAATACCTTCATTAACCATAAAGTGGCACTTCTCCCAATTCAAGACAAGGTTAGTTTCTTCACATCTCTGCAAAACTCGATCAAGGTTGCTTAAGCAATCATCAAAAGAGGATCCATAAACGGAGAAATCGTCCATGAAAACCTCATAAATCTTTTCACAAAAGTCGGATAATATAGCCATCATGCATCTTTGAAAGGTAGAAGGTGCATTACATAAACCAAAAGGCATACGTCTATAAGCAAAAGTACCGAAAGGGCAAGTAAAAGTGGTCTTAGCCTGATCATCAGCTGACACAGGTATTTGAGAGAAACCAGAATAACCATCTAGAAAGCAAAAATGTGTATGTTTGGATAACCTTTCTAGCATTTGATCAATAAAAGGTAAGGGGTAATGATCTTTTTTAGTAGCCTTATTTAATTTGCGGAAATCAATTACCATCCTATAACCTGTAATAATTCTTTGCGGAATCAATTCATCTTTATCATTACGAACGACAGTAATACCTCCCTTCTTAGGAACACAATGGACAGGACATACCCACTGACTATCAGCAACGGGATAAATTATACCTGCCTCAAGGAGCTTTAGTATTTCTTTTCTTACCACTTCTTTCATCTTAGGATTCAGCCGTCGTTGGTGATCAATAACTGGTTTGGCATCTTTCTCCAAATTTATTTTGTGTTGACATAGAGTGGGACTAATGCCCTTAAGATCATCAAGAGTATATCCAATAGAAGCACGGTGCTTCTTCAGAGTTTTCAATAGTTTTTCTTCCTCCTTCTCTGAAAGGTTAGCACTAATAATAACAGGATATATCTTCTTTTCATCAAGATAAGCATATTTAAGAGTATCAGGTAATGGTTTAAGCTCAAACACGGGATCACCCTTGGGTGGAGGAGGATCCCCTAAGATTTCAACAGGCAAGTTGTGTTTCAGAATAGGTCCCTGTTTAAAGAACACTTCATCTATTTCCCTTCTTTCATTCATAAACATATCATTTTCATGGTCTAGCAATATTGTTCTAAAGGATCACTAGGAGGTATGGCAATAGAAGCAAGACCAATAATTTCATCTTTACTAGGCAATTCCTCTTCACGATGTTGTCTACGAAATTTAGAAAAGTTGAACTCATGAGACATATCACCTAAACCAATAGTAACAACATCCTTTTCGCAGTCTATCCTAGCATTAACAGTGTTTAAGAAGGGTCTACCAAATATAATGGGACAAAAGCTATCTTGTGGGGTACCAAGAACAAGAAAATCAGCAGGATATTTAGTTTTCCCACACAAGACTTCAACATCTCTTACAATTCCCATGGGTGAAATAGTATCTCTATTGGCAAGCTTAATTGTAACATCAATTTCTTCTAACTCGGTAGGTGCAATATCATGCAGAATTTCTTTGTATAAGTCAATAGGTATTGCACTAGCACTATCACCCATATCACACAAGCCATGATAACAATGATCTCCTATTTTAACAGAAATAACAGGCATGCCTACCACATGTCTATGTTTATCTTTAGCACAAGGTTTAGCAATTCTAGCGGTTTCATCACAGAAATAAATAGCAAGCCCATCAATATTATCAGCTAAGAGATCTTTAACAATAACAATATTAGGTTCAACTTTAACTTGCTCAGGAGGTGTATAAGTTCTAATGGTGCTTTTACGAACCACAGTTGAACCTTTAGCATGATCCTTTATTCTAACAGGGAAAGGTGGTTTCTCAACATAAGCAGCAGGAACAATAGGATCATTATAAGTGATAGTCTTTTCTTCAACTTTAATAGGTTCAACTACTTTTACTTCTATGGGAGGATGATATTTAAACCACTTCTCCTTAGGGAGATCAACATGAGTAGCAAAAGATTCACAGAAAGAAGCTACTATCTCAGAGTCAAGTCCATACTTAGTGCTAAATTTATGAAAAACATCGGTATTCATAGAAGATTTAACACCATCAAACTTAGGTGTCATACCTGACTCCTTACCTTCGTCGAGATCCCAATCTTCAGAGTTGCATTTAATTCTTTCCAATAAATCCCATTTGAATTCAATAGTCTTCATCATAAAAGAGCCAGCACAAGAAGTATCGAGCATGGTGCGATTGTTGTCAGAAAGCCGAGCATAAAAAATTTGAATAATCATTTCTCTTGAGAGCTCATGATTGGGGCATGAATATAACATTGACTTAAGCCTCCCCCAAGCTTGAGCGATTCTTTCTCCTTCGCGAGGCCAAAAATTATATATATAATTTCGATCACGATGAACAAGATGCATAGGATAAAACTTCTGATGAAATTCCAATTTCAATCGTTGTAGTTCCATGATCCCATATCATCACATAGCCTATACCATGTCAATGCATCTCCCTTCAAAGATAAAGGGAAGACCTTCTTCTTGATAACATCATCAGGCATACCTGCAAGCTTAAATAATCCACAAACTTCATCCACATATATTAGGTGCTCATCAGGATGTAATGTTCCATCTCCTGCAAAAGGATTAGCTAGCAGTTTTTCTATCATACCCGAAGGAATTTCAAAGTAGACATTTTCAGTTTCAGTAGGTTCAATAGGTTTAGTAGGTTGAGGAGCAACTCTTTGCTCTACTGGTCGGGGTGAAGATACCCCGAACAAGCCCCTCATAGGATTACTTTCCATAGTAACAAGTGACAGTAAATTTCAGCACACTATATAAATTTTTCCTTACCAAAGGCGCTTCACTCCCCGGCAACGGCGCCAGAAAAGAGTCTTGATGACCCACAAGTATAGGGGATCTATCGTAGTCCTTTCGATAAGTAAGAGTGTCGAACCCAACGAGGAGCAGAAGGAAATGATAAGCGGTTTTCAGCAAGGTATTCTCTGCAAGCACTGAAATTATAGGTAACAGATAGTTTTGTGATAAGATAATTTGTAACGAGCAACAAGTAACAAAAGTAAATAAAGTGCAGTAAGGTGGCCCAATCCTTTTTGTAGCAAAGGAAAAGCCTGGACAAACTCTTATATAGAAAAAGCGCTCCCGAGGACACATGGGAATTATCGTCAAGCTAGTTTTCATCACGTTCATATGATTCGCGTTCGGTACTTTGATAATTTGATATGTGGGTGGACTGGTGCTTGGGTGCTGTCCTTACTTGGACAAGCATCCCACTTATGATTAACTCCTATTGCAAGCATCCGCAACTACAAAAGAAGTATTAAGGTAAACCTAACCATAGCATGAAACATATGGATCCAAATCAGCCCCTTACGAAGCAACGCATAAACTAGGGTTTAAGCTTCTGTCACTCTAGCAACCCATCATCTACTTATTACTTACCAATGCCTTCCTCTAGGCCCAAACAATGGTGAAGTGTCATGTAGTCGACGTTCACATAACACCACTAGAGGAGAGACAACATACATCTCATCAAAATATCAAACGAATACCAAATTCACATGACTACTAATAGCAAGACTTCTCCCATGTCCTCAGGAACAAACGTAACTACTCACAAAGCATATTCATGTTCATAATCAGAGGAGTATTAATATGCATAAAGGATCTGAACATATGATCCTCCACCAAATAAACCAACTAGCATCAACTACAAGGAGTAATCAACACTACTAGCAACCTACAGGTGCCAATCCCAGACTTAGAGACAAGAATTGGATACAAGAGATGAACTAGGGTTTGAGAGGAGATGGTGCTGGTGAAGATGTTGATGGAGATTGGCCCCCTCCCGATGAGAGGAGCGTTGGTGATGACGATGGCGATGATTTCCCCCTCCCGGAGGGAAGTGTCCCCAGCAGAACAGCTCCGCGGGAGCCCTAGATTGGTTCCGCTAAGGTTCCGCCTCATGGCGGCGGAGTCTCGTCCCGAAAGCTTGCTTATGATTTTCCTTCGGACGAAAGACTTCATATAGCAAAAGATGGGCACCGGAGGGCCAACAGGGGGCCCACGAGGCAGGGGGGCGCGCCCACGGGGGTAGGGCGCACCCCCCACCCTCGTGGCCAGGGTGTGGGCCCCCTCTGGTATTTCTTCCGCTCAATATTTTTTATTATTTCCAAAAATAACTTCCGTGGAGTTTCCGGACTTTTGGAGTTGTGCAGAATAGGTCTTTAATATTTGCTCCTTTTCCAGCCCAGAATTCCAGCTGCCGGCATTCTCCCTCCTTATGT
The DNA here is from genome assembly GCF_018294505.1 of Triticum aestivum. Classification (NCBI taxonomy): domain Eukaryota; kingdom Viridiplantae; phylum Streptophyta; class Magnoliopsida; order Poales; family Poaceae; genus Triticum; species Triticum aestivum. The sequence goes on from NC_057808.1 coordinate 41,805,225, forward strand.
AAACCTTGTAAAATAAGAGAGAATATGCATAAGTATTGTGATATAAAGTGTAATTAACAGCCCATAATGCAATAAATATCGATATAAAAGCATGATGCAAAATGGACGTATCAATGACCTAAGGTTTATCAATCTGTGGGAGGTGTAGGATGAAGATGGTCTCTCTCAAACAACCCTGCAACCAAATAACAAAGAGTCTCTTGTGTCCCCAACACACCCAATACAATGGTAAATTGTATAGGTGCACTAGTTCGGCGAAGAGATGGTGATACAAGTGCAATATGGATGGTAGATATAGGTTTTTGTAATCTGAAAATATAAAAACAGCAAGGTAACTAATGATAAAAGTGAGCACAAACGGTATTGCAATGCGTTGAAACAAGGCCTAGGGTTCATACTTTCACTAGTGCAAGTTCTCTCAACAATAATAACATAATTGGATCATATAACTATCCCTCAACATGCAACAAAGAGTCACTCCAAAGTCACTATTAGCGGAGAACAAACGAAGAGATTATTGTAGGGTACGAAACCACCTCAAAGTTATCCTTTCTGATCGATCTATTCAAGAGTCCGTAGTAAAATAACACGAAGCTATTCTTTCAGTTCGATCTATCATAGAGTTCATACTAGAATAACACCTTAAGATACAAATCAACCAAAACCCTAATGTCACCTAGATACTCCAATGTCACCTCAAGTATCCGTGGGTATGATTATACGATATGCATCACACAATCTCAGATTCATCTATTCAACCAACACAAAAGTACTTCAAAGAGTGCCCCAAAGTTTCTACCGGAGAGTCAAGACGAAAACGTGTGCCAACCCCTATGCATAAGTTCATTGAACCCGCAAGTTGATCACCAAAACATACATCATGTAGATCACGTGAATATCCCATTGTCACCACAGATAAGCACGGCAAGACATACATCAAGTGTTCTCAAATCCTTAAAGACTCAATCCGATAAGATAACTTCAAAGGGAAAACTCAATCCATTACAAGAGAGTAGAGGGGGAGAAACATCATAAGATCCAACTATAATAGCAAAGCTCGCGATACATCAAGATCGTGCCGAATCAAGAACACGAGAGAGAGAGATCAAACACATAGCTACCGGTACATACCCTTAGCCCCGAGGGTGAACTACTCCCTCCTCGTCATGGAGAGCGCCGGGATGATGAAGATGGCCGCCGGTGAGGGATCCCTTCTCCGGCAGGGTGCCGGAACAGGGTCCCGATTGGTTTTTGGTGGCTACAGAGGCTTGCGGCGGCGGAACTCCCGATCTATTCTTTTCCCCGATGTTTTTAGGGTATATGGATATATATATAGGTGAAAGAAGTCGGTCAGGGGAGCCACGAGGGGCCCACGAGGGTGGGGGGGCGCCCAGGGGGGCAGGCGCGCCTCCCTGCCTCGTGGCCACCTCGTTGCTTCCCTGACGTGCACTCCAAGTCTCATGGATTGCTTCCCTTCCAAAAATAACTCTCCCGAAGGTTTCATTCCGTTTGGACTCCGTTTGATATTCCTTTTCTTCGAAACACTGAAACAAGGGAAAAACAGGAACTGGCACTGGGCTCTGGGTTAATAGGTTAGTCCCAAAAATAATATAAAAGTGTTTAATAAAGCCCATAAACATCCAAAACAGATAATATAATAGCATGGAACAATCAAAAATTATAGATACGTTGGAGACGTATCATTTGTCCTGCGAGATCCTGATAGTAATGAGGTTGATCGGCATGGCGGCGACCACCCAACTCGTGCCTTTTTTCTCGGGGTCAGCCTCCATCTCGGGGTTGTGGCTGCCTCCTCATTTGATAGCTATGTGGTGACATTGGGGCACGGTTACTTCGACCACTCTCTATTATGATGGTGTAACCCGGTGGATTACTAATTGTAGAGCATAAATCCTATTTCATTAGCATATTTAGTGCATAACCAGGCATCAACGTTCCTTCTTTATTAGGGTTTACTCTCTTTGGTTATTTTAGCGCTCACATGCCCACAACCTTTTTATTCGAGCCAAACCAACATATTCTCTTTAATTGGCACTTTCAAGCTACCCCCGGCAATAATTTATGGAGTCCCTCTTTCTGTTCATTATTTTCAACATAACTTCCTTATTTTGGTACAACCTTCTTATTTGGAGACAACCTATGGACATATAAAAACTGGTGGGATTTACTATAAAGTCCCAAGGTGGTACTATTCTCATCATAATTGCAAGATAACTGAGTTGGTTTTGTCCATCAGCACAATTGAGAAGGTCAATAGTTCAACCCCATGGGGGCTTAATTTTTTTTTCTGAACGGCTTAAACATTGTTTTGCTGGTCTTACTGACATAAAAAGAAATGCATGAGTAGGCCCAGTTCGTCCTCCCAAGGACAAACAAAAAAATTCAGGAACTATGTGCGGGCAAAACAAAATCTATACGTACATTTAATAGGAGGACCAATCATTTTATGTAATAAAGCCGCCCTAGCTCAGTTGCACCCGCCCGAGAAGCTGGATGCAACGTCGCAAGTTCTATTCCTTACGGCCGCCAAATATTTTTGGCTCCCTCGGGGAGGATCAATGGGCCAGATGCAGACGGCGCAGTAGGGCAGTGTGACTGAGGTCTAATACAGCCTGTGCGATGGAGCATTTTTTTTCCTTTTTCTTGGGCCAACTACGTGGGAGCTACTATGTGATGCTAGTGAGTGGGACACACATCCTTTCGTGTACGGGCCAGCGCACTGGCAGGCATAAGGAGGCCCTATGTTTGTAAGATGCCAGTAAAAATCCAAAAATAAATATGAGTAGAAAGATCGAATTGATGCCGTCAAAGACCTGACCACGTGCTGCTACCACTCGAACAAACGAATCCTGCTAACCACTGGCTAGCAAGAATATTTAAGAACATACTGCAATGTTAGATTAGACTAAATTTATTTATTTATTATTTTTCAAAAAATATAAATTTCTGGATGTTCTGGGAAACATAAATAATGTTGGGAATACCAAACAAAATGTTAAAATTTTGTACATTTTTTGAAATACACAACAAAAATTGAAACATTTAAAGTTCACAACTTTATTTGAAAACATGAAACTTTTGAAAAATATCAACATTTTTTAAATTTGTGAATTTTTTGAAAATTAAACATGTTTTGAACATTCACATTTTTTACGAAATGTGTTTCTTTAAAACCAGACATTATTTGGATTTAGGAACATTTCACGAAAACAATAATATGTTTCGCATTTGGAACATTTTCCAAAATGCATTTTTTGAAAAATTTGAACAACTTTGGAAAACACAAAAAAAACTTAATTTGAACCAATTTTGGAACCAAAAAAAGATTTAAAGTTCGGAGCAATTTTTAAAACAACATTTTTTCGAATTCTGTACATATTTTAAAAATATGATTTTTTTTGCAAATTATGATTCTTTTTGAAAATATGGAATTTACGCAAAAAGGAAAAAGAAAATAATCTTGAAAGGAAAGAAAAAAGACACAGGAAATAAAAAGAGAAGGGAATAAAAAAGGAAAATCAAAACAAAATACAGAAAAAACGAAAACATGTCAGGCCAGCTTTGGCGCCCTGTATAAAACTCCGGCTATTTGTCGCTCGTGCAAGATATAGAGTTTTTCCAGTTGCTTGTGCAATAAAATTAATTGGCTGTGGCTTTGCTGGGCCGCAGTGAGGGTGGCGAACGTTTGAAATTCTGTCGTCTTTCCTTTTTTAATTGACGAACGGACATTTTTTCTGATACCACCTAAAAATTCAACGGTGAACGGATGGAAAATTGGAGAAACGCACCTTACTTTACAAGAAAATATTAAAATTTGGAACATTTTTTAAAATACAATTTTTTTAAGAATATTCAACAATTTTGTAAAATACATTTTTTCTTACATGGGAGTATTACTTTCCATTTAAAAAATATAGTATCCTTTCGAGCTAGCTCACGTGCCAATTGATCCGTCCTTCGTCCGGCATAATATATCCATACTTCATAGATCTTTAAATTGGCATGAATGTATGTAAAGAGCAATATGGGGCTATTTTAAATATTATTACGTTGAATTCGTGAACATTTGACTATAAAAAAACATTTTTCGAATTTGGAACATTTTTTAAACTACAATTTTTTTTGAAAATGTCGAAAATTTTGGTAAAATACTAACATTTTTTTGAGTTTTGTAAAAAAAATTGAACGATATTTTTTTATGAATATGCGAACATTTTTAAAACGGGAATAATATTTTAGAATTCTGAACATTCTTCAAAATTTTGAACAAAAAAAGGATTTCTAAATATTTTATAAAAAACTTAATTGATCAAAAAGTAAAAAAAAAAGAAACTTAAAAGTAAAAAAGTAAAAAACGGAAAAAAAGGAAAACGGGTCGGCCCAGTTCAGGGCTATCTGTGCGCAGCTCCAACTATCTGCCGCCACGTGCGGCAAATAGGATTTTCGCAGCTGCGTGGGCTGGAAAATAAGTGGGCTGACTTGACTGGGCTATAGCGCCCGGCCCATGTATGAAATTCTGGACTGTCCGTATTTCTTTTTTTTAAACAATTTCCATTTTTTTATAGGAGATAACCTTTTTTAGAGGTGTTATAAAAGATAACTAAGATGCGAGCAAACGCGTATGGCCGTGGCCCATGTAGCCCTATGTTCTTATTGTGTTAAAGATTGTTTTTCACTCGGTTTCTCAGTTTTTTTTTAATTTATTGGGGTTATCTATTAGTATTTTTTTAGTTTAAAACTATATTTTTAAATTTTCAAAAATATTTTAAAAACATGAAGTTATACAATCTTCGTAAATTTAGAAAACATGAAGACGAAAATATATTTCTTAATTCAATTTTTTTCATGGCTTTTATTCTTTTCATGATTTTATAGAAACGATTACGAATTTTTAAAAAGTACCACTGATTTAATAAATATGTGCATTTTTAAAAATATGAAAAAATCTTCACAGTTTTCAAAAAATATATTCACGCTTTTAGAAAACATTTATGAATTTAAAAAATATTCATGAACTTATTATATACCTGATTTAAAAAAACTTGTAAACTTGAAAAGTATCCATGAATAAAAAAATATAAAAATAAACATGATAATGAGAAAAAAAACATTAGAAGAAACAAAAGAACCAAACGGAACGTTCCCAAAATCGAAAGGACCATTCTGCATGACCGACCCAATAGCGTCTGCGGGGGAGTCCTTGTTTGCTCAAACACCTCTGTTGTATTCACGAAATATGATATCCATAATAACCTTTGGGACGAAAACAAAATTAATTCTCCAACTAAAAAATGGAGCCACAGAGCGCACTTTACCCTCTAGTATGTCTCTGATCCAACAAGGAAAATACTTATGACTAGAGTTAACAAAATGCGGTGCGGACGATAAATGGTCTCAGAGCAACTTCAACGCAATGATGCAAACAGACATGGATTTTGTCCAGTTTTTTTCGTTTGAGCCGCCATCCGCACAACAGACATGGGGCGGACACGTGCGGCCAACCGATGTACCCAACGCGCAAGACACGGGAAGGACATGCAAGGCTGCCGGTGAGAAGGCGCGGGATGTTTGGGACGTCGCGCAGGTCGTCCTCCGTAGCATCGGCAGCGTGTGGGGACGAAATGCGGCTATGTCATCCTGGAAGGGTTGCAAAGCAGAAAGGAGGAGGAGCGCGGGGACGAGATGCAATTGTGTCGTCCACTGATTAATTGATGCATATAGTACACACTTGTAGATGAACATGGACCATGAGCCAGCTGTTACATTGTCCTTGCCGGCGACGGGGCAGCAGTCCGTCCGAGACGAAATTAAATTTCTCCCCTCGCGCCACGTCGGTGGCTGCAGCTTCCCTCCTCGTCCTCCACCTCTCTTGCGGCTTGGAGATCTTCTCGGCGTACTAGGGATTAGTAAAGGGACTAAAGAAATAAAAACAACAACGACTAATTCATTCACCAATATATTTTTGAAAAGTCGAAAGATAAGCGATAATGATTTTGTGAAAGATTCTAGGATGTTAATTGGTAAAAGGATTAGAGTTGGTTTATTTTATTTCTCAAAATAGCTCAATCCTTTGTTGCTACCTGCATAAAAATATGTTGCTCGTGTGAGCGCTCAACCAGTTTCCCATGGTCTCCTCGGCTCCTGCTCCCCGGCAAGATCTAGGCAAGCCATGGCGGCTTGGTTCGGAAAGAAAGCCGACGACCTACGCCAGCGGCCGTGTCGGCGAACGCGACAGTGACCTGTGCCCAGGGGGCCTCACCAGTGCGTGGTTCCTCGTCGCAGTAGTTGTGGAGGCAGAGGCCTAGCTCGTGCGCGATCGCTGATATGTGAGACCAGGGCGGACATGAGAGGGCACTAGCAGACGACGGGAGCGTCTGCTTCGTCCGTTTCTGGCCCATATTTGCATCAAGTTTGGGTCGGGGCAGACGATAAACATACACGAGATAAACGGTCACCTGGTTGGGCCAAGTTTTTTGTCTGGGTGACCCAAAAGAATCTGCCCGTTGGAGTTTCCCTCATCTCACCTACTTGCTAAGAAAGCAAATCTACGTTGGACCATCTCAAAAAAAAAAGATCTACGTTGGACCAAGAGCATGCAGAGGATGGCTCTACCCAACAAAATATCATAAATTTTGTTGACAGCATAGGAAAATCTCAGAAAAAAGTTGACAGCATAGCAAAATCTTATATTTACTGTAAGAATTCAATGAGATTCTGAGAATTTATTCCCCATTAATTTCAGCTACACCAGACAAACCTCAGCCTTTCGGTCGCGTCCCAGGCTCTGTCCACCTGCCGCCAGCACGCACGGAACACCATTTAAAAACGATCCAGGCCAAGCCCGACCTGGCACGCGTTTCGAATTCGAAAGAGGAAGGAAAGAAACGCCCAACGGTCCCCTCCCCCAAATCTCCAATTCCTTTAAATAGTTGTTCCATTAAATAGTTTCCTTTTTTAAAAGTAATTAGGATTGCAAGCAAACATGTAGGGCGGTGGCTCATGTAGCGCTATGTGCTTGTTGCATTGGAGATTTATTTTCTGCCTGGTTTTTCAGCTGATTTTTTATAGTTTTGTTAGGTTTTCTATTAAATCCTTTTTGATTTTTCAAAAATATTCAAGAGTATTTTGAATTTACAATTATATTCTTGTTTTTACAAATGAATTATCCAATCTTCGTAAATTAAAAAACCATGGAGATGATAAATATATTCATGAATTGTAGAAAATGTTCATGGGTTTTCATATTGTTCACAAATCTGTAGAAATGGTTACGAATTTTTAAAAATGTCATATATTTAAGAAATTTTTGCATATTCAATAACATGAAGAAAAAAATATTTACGACTTAATGGAATGTTCATAATTTTAGTAAACATTTATGAATTTAATGGGGCTCTGCTTGCTATTACAGACAGTAGCTGCAGATCAAAGTAAATGTTCATGAATTTAAAATATATTCTCATTTTTTTAAATACTCATAAATTTTAAAACTATTCACAAAAAATGAACATGAAAATGAATGGGAAAACCCGGTAGTAAAAAAAGTATTCGTAGAATGTTCCCCAAATTGGAAGGACCATCCTACATGACTGGCCCAATAGCGTCTGTGGGGTGGTCTGCGTTTGCTCAAACGCCTCTACGAAATATGAATTGCCATAATAACTCTTGAGAGAAAAATAAAATTAATTCTCCAACTAAAAATGACGTGGTAGAGCGTTCACGACCAGAATGAACAAAATGCAGCTCGGACGACAAATGGTCTCATCTCACCTAAAAAATAGACTTAAATCCCATATTATTTTTTACGAGTAAAAGCAAACCTGGATTCATGCAAGATCGTTGAGAGGATGCCTATGCCGAGCAAAATCTCATAAATTTAGTTGACACCGCAACAAAATCTCATAAAAAATTATTTGACAGCTCAACAGAATCTCACATTTACAATAAAAATTCAATGAGGCTCTTAGTATTTATTCCCTATTAATTTCAGTAACAACTATAACAGACAACCTAAAAAAACTATAACAGACAAACCTTAGCATAGACACGCATAGACGCAGCGCCTAGCCACGCACGCCCGCAAGCCGCACACTGCTCATCAGCACCTAGCAGACACCATGCATCACCCCAACCACGCCAACCCGCGCCTACACGGGGCACACCACACCTTCACGCGTCGGCACCGTGCAATCCATAGGCTACCATTACTTATGAAACAGACAAAGGGCCTCACTGCCGCCTTCCTTGGATCTAGTGCGGACTTTGTTGGCCGTCCCTCCAGCCGCTGCGAGACGAGGTGAAGGCTGAAGAGGTTGGCGGCATGCTCGATCTAGGGTTTTCACCGTGTTGCCAAAGAGGACAACGCGGGGGACAGGGGGACTTGCCCGTAAACATTTACGGGGCCAAATTTGCCCATTTCCAATTAAGTTAAAGATGCTCCAAGAGCATGGACAACATGGCTCTACCCAGCAAAATATCATAAATTTTGTTGACAGCACAACAAAATCTCATAAAAAATTGATACCACAACAAAATATCACATTTACCGTAAGAATTCAATGTGGTTCTCAGGATTTATTTCCTGTTAATTTCAGCAACAACTATAACAGAAAACCTTAGCATGGACGCGCACGTCGCATCGCCTAGCCGCGCATGCCCTCAAGCTGCTAATCGCTCCTAGATGCACACTGCTCACTAGCCCCTGACACACGCCCTGCATCACCCCCGCCACGCCAACCCGCACCTGCACGGGGCGCACAACACCTCCACGCGCCAGCACCGCGCAGTCCATCATCAGGGTCGCCGTAGGCTGCCATTACTCTTGAAACGGACGAAGGGCCCCGCCGCCACTTTCCTTGCAGCTGGTGCGGACTTCTTCGGCGCTCCTCCAGCCACTACAAGAAATATGTCAACTTGTGACCCTCACTATTGGCCGCTGAAAGGTCATAGTTTTTCATTTGCGACCTTTTTTTGACCAAAAAACAGAAGGTCAAAAGCTGGCAGTCGTAAACTGAAATTAGCGACCTTCTGTAAAAGGTCGTTGGTTCCACGACCAAATTTTTGGTCACTAGCAGCCTCCCCAGACCACGTAGGCATCCAGCGTGGCAAGCTGATGTGGCACAAGAATCAGCCCGGTCCAATTCGGTGTTTATATGGGCCGAGCCCATTAATTCAGCCCATTTATATTTTTTCCCTATGAATTTTTTGTCAGCTTCATGGACCAAGCCCAACATTGTAGCCTTTTTATTTTTGGCCCATGGCCTTTTTGTCTCAACAATTTCATTTTTTTCAGGGTCACATTCTTCATTTTCCAATTTAACATAAATAAATACACAATATTTAAATTGGCACACAAAAAACACACAAAATACTTCAAATATTATCACCAGAGTCAATGCAGAGTTGTTGCTGTACAAATAACTCTAACATACACTTTGCAAGCTCTACAAGTGTTATGTTCTTTAGCAGGTGTAGCAAGCTGTACAAATAACTCTAACATACAATAGTGGAAGTCACAGTTACATGCTCCACACGTTCAATAACATGGTACTTTACAAGCTCTACAAGTGTTATGTTCTTCAGCATGGAGCTCCTTCGACAACGATTACAAACTAGGCACCTGCTCTTCTTGCCACTGTGAGGAGGTGGATGCTCGCCATGGTGTGCTTGATGATGCACACGACCATGATCTTCTTGGCACTATTGCATCCGTGCGCTCGATGATGGGGGTACCAATGCATACAAGTAGAACAAAATTACCAGCATTAACCCACAACTTCAAGTACAAGCTAAGTATGCATCAAGTGACAACAAAAACAAGTTTATATGCTAGTACAAAATCACCATCATTAACAAGTTTATATGGGAATGAAGACAATCATCAGTACTGGATTAAACACAATGCTATCTTCATATTAGCAAACAGAATATCTCATTTTCATATTCTCAATAAGCAAGTACAGTCTGCTTCAACCATGTTCTAAAAAAGATGCTTATCCTAGCTTAATACAAAATGAGCAGTTGCAATTCTAGCAACAATCTGAGAACACAGTCCTCTCGGTTTGAACGAGCCAGAGAACTAAAGCCAAACCAGACCAGGACACGGAATTCACAAGGAAACTCATCGCAGCAACAATTCGAACAAACAGCACAAGACAGAGGCGGACATGTGGCGGAACGGGACCAAGGCGCTTACCACGGAGACCTGCCTGACGTCAGGGTGCTTCTCCTTGTACTCCTTCCTGAAGTTGTTCCTGCGAAGACGAAACACGCACCAAATCGTCGGTCAGGACGCAACTCCACACCACAGAAGCAACATGAATAGAACCAGGAACCAAGACTGGGACTCACATGAAGATGAAGAAGGCACTCGGGGGTGCTTGGGCTTGTTGGGGTCCTTCTCGGCCTTGTTGTTCTTCACCGCGAGCCTGCGCCACCACAACAGAAACAACAACAGCAAACCAAACCGAGTCAGAACCCGACATGAAACAGCAGTAGCCACCACGGGAAACGAAAACGAGATGGGGAGACGAGGGAGTGAGGGGTCGGGGCACTGATCTGGAGTCGCCGGCGCGGGAGCCCACCTTTGTTACTATGTTAAAGAAAGTTGATTTGCCAACATTGGGTAACCCAACCTGCATGAAACATCAATATAAACTTCATATCTCCTCTTATTCCTCAATAGTAAACGTCAATAGTAAACTACTATGTTAAAGAAAATAAGATGATGGTTCTGGAAATAGTAAACTTGCAAGACAATAATGTTGGGGAACGTAGTAATTTCAAAAAAATTCCTACACACACGCAAGATCATGGTGATGCATAGCAACGAGAGGGGAGAGTGTTGTCCACGTACCCTCGTAGACCGACAGCGGAAGCGTTATCACAACGCGGTTGATGTAGTCGTACGTCTTCATGATCCGACCGATCAAGTACCGAACGCACGGCACCTCCGAGTTCTACACACGTTCAGCTCGATGATGTCCCTCGAACTCCGATCCAGCCGAGTGTTGAGGGAGAGTTTTGTCAGCACGACGACGTGGTGACGATGATGATGTTCCACCGACGCAGGGCTTCGCCTAAGCTCCGCAACGGTATTATCGAGGTGTAATATGGTGGAGGGGGGCACCGCACACGGCTAAAAGATCTCAAGGATCAATTGTTGTGTCTCTGGGATGCCCCCCTGCCCCCGTATATAAAGGAGCAAGGGAGGAGGAGGCCGGCCCTAGGAGGGGGCGCACCAAGTGTGGAGTCCTACTAGGACTCCCTAGTCCTAGTAGGATTCCACCTCCCATATGGAATAGGAAAAGAGGAAGGGAAAAAGAGAAGGAAGGAAGGGGGCGCCCCCCTTCCCTAGTCCAATTCGGACCAGACCAAGGGGAGGGGTGCGGCCACCCTTGAGGCCCTTTTTCTTCTTTCCCGTATGGCCCAATAAGGCCCAATACGTATTCCCGTAACTCTCCGGTACTCCGAAAAATACCCGAATCACTCGGAACCTTTCCGAAGTCCGAATATAGTCGTCCAATATATCGATCTTTACGTCTCGACCATTTCGAGACTCCTCGTCATGTCCCCGATCTCATCCGGGACTCCGAACTCCTTCGGTACATCAACATACATAAACTCATAATAAAACTGTCATCGTAACTTTAAGCGTGCGGACCCTACGGGTTCAAGAACTATGTAGACATGACCGAGACACGTCTCCGGTCAATAACCAATAGCGGGACCTGGATGCCCATATTGGCTCCCACATATTCTACAAAGATCTTTATCGGTCAGACCGCATAACAACATACGTTGTTCCCTTTGTCATCAGTATGTTACTTGCCCGAGATTCGATCGTCGGTATCTCGATACCTAGTTCAATCTCGTTACCGGCAAGTCTCTTTACTCGTTCCGTAACACATCATCCCGCAACTAACTTATTAGTCACAATGCTTGCAAGGCTTATAGTGATGTGCATTACCGAGTGGGCCCAGAGATACCTCTCCGACAATCGGAGTGACAAATCCTAATCTCGAAATACGCCAACCCAACAAGTACCTTTGGAGACACCTGTAGAGCACCTTTATAATCACCCATTTACGTTGTGACGTTTGGTAGCACACAAAGTGTTCCTCCGGTAAACGGGAGTTGCATAATCTCATAGTCAGAGGAACATGTATAAGTCATGAAGAAAGCAATAGCAACATACTAAACGATCGGGTGCTAAGTTAACGGAATGGGTCAAGTCAATCACATCATTCTCCTAATGAGGTGATCTCGTTAATCAAATGACAACTTATGTCTATGGCTAGGAAACATAACCATCTTTGATTAACGAGCTAGTCAAGTAGAGGCATACTAGTGATACTCTGTTTGTCTATGTATTCACACATGTATTATGTTTCCGGTTAATACAATTCTAGCATGAATAATAAACATTTATCATGATATAAGGAAATAAATAATAACTTTATTATTGCCTCTAGGGCATATTTCCTTCAGTCTCCCACTTGCACTAGAGTCAATAATCTAGTTCACATCGCCAGGTGATTTAACATGAATAGTTCACATCACCATGTGATTAACACCCATGGTTCACATCGTCATGTGACCATCACCCAAAGGGTTTACTAGAGTCAGTAATCTAGTTCACATCGCTATGTGATTAACACCCAAAGAGTACTAAGGTGTGATCATGTTTTGCTTGTGAGATAATTTTAGTCAACGGGTCTGTCACATTCAGATCCGTAAGTATTTTGCAAATTTCTATGTCTACAATGCTCTGCATGGAGCTACTCTAGCTAATTGCTCCCACTTTCAATATGTATCTAGACCGAGACTTAGAGTCATCTAGATTAGTGTCAAAACTTGCATCGACGTAACCTTTTACGACGAGCCTTTTGTCACTTCCATAATCGAGAAACATATCCTTATTCCAGTAAGGATAATTTTGACCGCTGTCCAGTGATCTACTCCTAGATCACTATTGTACTCCC